>NW_015557142.1:291389-299630 GCF_001515605.1 Sinocyclocheilus anshuiensis
AATTTAAGGGGGTCTGAATACTTTCCGTACCCACTGTATATATATATATATATATATATCCTAATCAGTGACGTTTATGATGAAAAGGTACACTCTAAACAAAAATGGTGCTTAACAGGACTAAAAGTGATT
Source organism: Sinocyclocheilus anshuiensis (assembly GCF_001515605.1). Taxonomy (NCBI): domain Eukaryota; kingdom Metazoa; phylum Chordata; class Actinopteri; order Cypriniformes; family Cyprinidae; genus Sinocyclocheilus; species Sinocyclocheilus anshuiensis. The sequence continues at coordinate 291,522 of NW_015557142.1, forward strand.
AATTGGTTTGCAATCATAGAGGAACCACTTTAAGTGCTATACAGCACCTTTGTCAAATGGTGCTATGTAGAACCACAAGAGGAACCCCATTCTCCTCCTTAAATTTTAGATATTTTACTCCATCTCATATGTTTGCTATGAATGGGAATTTACTACAATGGCAAAAGCTGTTTTGAATCACTTTTATGCTTTTCTGAGGTCAAAACGTCTTGTGTGGGGGCCCTGAAATATTTCCTTATAGGGGGACAAAAAGGCTGAGGACCATACTGGGCTTAACAGATACACTCTAAAAAATGCTGGGTTGTTTTACCTCATGGGAAAACAAGTATTTTATGAGTAGGTACGATATAAATTGTACAAAAATGTATGTTTTTTATAAAAAAAAAGGTCCACCTATAACCCCTAAACATAACCATCACTGGAGCGCAAGCAGATCGAATGAAAATGTCTGAATGTGATCATACAAATTCATATGAATGAGCCACGAATTCACCAAACACAAAATAGTTACAAACTGCAATGAGATGTATTTTTTTTTTCTGATGGAGATGTATTTTGCAAATTTGAATTAGATGAGAATTAGAGTACTTTGTGATTTCCAAGTCGAACCTGAAATGACACTAACATCATGATTATAAATTATTTTAGACACATCAACAGCAATTTTAATAGCACACTAAGTTGCTATTGTTTATCGTAAAAAAAAACCCTCTCATTAGACAGTTATTTTAGGGAGTAATTGTTCTTGCTGAACAATTCAAGTACTCAAAATGAATTTGTTACATATTTAATTGAATACCTTGATCCCCTGTATCTGCCACTGTCAGTCTCAGGATTTTGAAGGTCAGTGGATAAAAACACAGATCAGCAACTGAATGTGGTGTATGACTCACTGGTCCAAGGCAGTATGAGTTTCTGCCTGTAATCTGACATAATAAAACCCTGACCTAATATAGCTTTTTATTTTAATATAACAAAATTGCAGCTCTGTGATGAACTGGCCACCTTTCAAGCGTGTTACTCAGCTTTGACCTTCAGACATAAGCCATGATTGTTTATCAAGTATTAGCAGAAATGGAAAATGTATGGACATAAAATTGCAGCTGTATGTCAGTGGATGTATATGAGTAGTGAAAACACATTTGTTTGAATTTTGCAAGCCTACAGTTGTAGACGCTTCCTCTGTATTAAAGACATCCTTGTCAAAAATGGTGGGGACACTATCTGCCACAGTAAATGGTGTGATGTGCAGTTGCAGCCTTTGCTCTGTTTGACCGTTTTGCAACTTGCACTCAAAAAAGAGCTCAGCCACTGCTCTGCAACTCATGTTAACAGCACAAGTCACCGATGCATCCACAGAAAAGAATTTCTCACACCTGAGGCTCATAAAAGCATTAATTGGGTTGGTACACCCAATAAATCACAATAAAAAGTGATTTTTCAAAGTTGCAAATAAAACAAATTGTGATGTATGTTTTGCAAGAAAATATTATTGAAGTTTTTCTGCTTCAAAATGTCATGTTTAATTCAGTGTGTTACTTCTCATCTCTTTGTAATTTGAAATTTACTAGTCATTTCTGAGTGATTTTTTCCAGTGTACCTGCACTTTTTAGTCTACAGAGTGCCAGAGCTTGCTTGCTTTCTTTCTTTCTTTCTGGAGTTCGCGTCCGCCTTTCGCCAAAATCGTTTTTCTCCCTTTTCAAATCTCATATCGCATCCGAAAGGCTTTTGTTTTCAATAAAAATAAAAATGAAATAAAGCAAAGTAAAGTTGAAATAAAGTATCGGGTAGGGTTAAATGTATCTGAACAGCAGGTACGCTAAAAGAAGCTTTGTTTACTTTGCTTTGCTGTGTCTCTGGAGTGCAGCAGGAGCCAGTAGTGAAAACACGGAATGGAGTTTAATTTATCTGAACTCTGAATGAGCCAAGTGGAATAGATTTGAGGAAGCAGCAGCGTTGAATTCAAGGCTATAGCTAAATGGAGTTTAATTTAACGGAGTGTCTACTTACACTAAGTGCAAATAGCTCGCCTTGTTGGCAAAGGCTATTTACACTAGGTCCACCCACAAAAGATAGGGTTGGTCAACACTATAAAGGACAGCAAACAATTATTTGCTTCAGTGGCGTACATGGTAACGTGTGTACTGTAGTCTTTTTGACGCTATTGACTCGGGTTCGAATCCGCCTTTTACCGAACTTTTTTTTCTCCCTTTTCAAATCTCATATCACATCGGAAAGGCAATTATTTTAAATAAAAATGAAGGAAATAATCAAGTTGAAAATAAAGTATCGGGTAGGTTTAGGATAGGTGTAGGGAGGGCTGTATTGTCCCAATAAGGTGTCATCCATTTAATAATTTGAATTAAAATTATAATTTACACTCAATACGTTATTCCTGCATACTGTTTTATAATGTACTATAATAATGAGGTGCAGATAATTGCCATTATTTGCAATAAGTAGTATAAATAGCAGAAAATCCTGCTATTTTAACATAGTGTAAATAGAATCTATCGCTATCTGCACTTGTGTATATAGCATATTGTTAAAATACTGCTATTTTCACTTAGTGTAAATAGAATCCATTACTATTTGCACTAAGTGTAAATAGCATCTATCGCTAAGAAAATATGCTATTTTCAGTTAGTGTTAATAGCCTCTATTGCTATTTACACTTATTCGTCATGTGGAATGAATTTGACTGACAGCGCTCTGAAAAGTGCACAGACATATTTGCTGAATTAGAGATGGTAAAAGTGGGTGGGTCCAATATCATTGGTCTTCAAAAGTGGGTGGGTCCTGTCCCACCCACATACAATGGTTCCGACGCCCATGGTAATTTCTCTCTTTAAGTCAATGTGTGATTCAATGATTGTTGTTAAGTGCTTGAAGTAGGCAATTTCATGGTGTTTGCTGGTTTATTCTTTGGCAGCTCATTTAACATGCCATTATTCTCTTTGTTCTATTTCAAGCACTGGACGCATCGTGGTGTGCAGTTGCTTGGATCCACTTTATGTGTCTTTTGAAATGGGCCATCAAATTGCAAATGCCTCCTCTTGTGACATCCTTCATGTAAATGATAGAAAAATAATAACAACAGCAACAACAACATTTGATAGATTTATATAATTATTCTTAATAAAAAAAAAGGTTTAAAATGATGTTTAATCAATAGAAGGGTTAATGCAGGTGACTTGTTTTTCACTTTCGGCCCAAAATCAATTTTCACTGCTTCACAAGTTCAACACATCCATCATGACTCAATCAAGACCATTTTAACCAGTGCTTAGAGCTTCTAGGAGGGATTTAGTTCTTTGTATGTATTCCTCTTCAGGGGTGTAAAAAGTAATTTTAGTTTTAAAGTTAAAAATGCACCAAATGTAACCTAATTTTGTGGAATGAATGAATTACCAAAGTTACGTTTCCAAAATCCACATTTTGCAATCCTGAAAACAAAAACAAAAAAAACAACATAACACAGATTTTGAATGGCAAGAATGTGAGCAAAATACAACATTTTTTGTTATGTTCCTTGCAAGCTTCAGTCACATTACTTATTATTATCATTTCATTCAAAATCTGTAAGTGAAATCAGAGTCATTTAAATTGTCTTGCTCTAATCCTGAGTCCAATTCATGCAGTTTAATTCTCAGACAGCTGTGTACAGACCTCATGTCCATCGTGTCTGCTTTAATTAATCCTCAATTAAGTAGATGCATCAGGCTGAGTGTTAGAAAACTGTCTGCTAGTTTTCGCAAACACAGACTGATTCATCTTTACTTCCATGAGGATAATCTAGGCCAACTCTGGGAAGAAGATATAAGGAACAACACACCAGCCTCATAATTCAGTCAAAGATGAATGGCGAAAGAGGAGAGATATTTGATGAAACTTGACATCTAAGCAGGACCTGTGCATTGTTAAACTCTGGGGCAAATGCCAGTTATCTATTCCTGTCAGCCGCCACCTCAGCAGATGACTGTCTTACAGTGGAGTCGAGCACTGCCTCTCTGCTTGCAAAGTGTTAGTGTTCTGCCAGACCAGTGTTTGTTTTGCTCTTTGTTCTGTGAATCTACTGCTGTAATGTCATGGGCCAACATCAGAGCACACGAATCACCAGAGAAAAAGCTGTTTGAAGACCATTTTACATCTGTAATATCATGCATTCTAGAGTGAAAAGAATAGGCCTACGGGATGTCAGCCAATCATCTGATGAAGTCAAAAATAATAATTTGGAATCAACATTTTCTTGATAGAATGTTTTTCGATTCAAAACGTCTTGGGTTACTTGACTGTAACCCTGTTCCCTGAAAAAGCGGGAATGAGATGCTGCGTTTCATTAACACTTAAGAGAACATTATTTGTTTGACCAGTTGTGAAGCATGTGTGTCAAACGCGCCAAGAAATTGGCTTAAATAACCTTGGTCGGTGATTTTTTTAAATATTTTTTTTTGTGAAGTATATTTAAACATCTGTTATGTGAAATAGCTTATTCAGGACAGAACTAAAAAAAAATAAATAACATGATATTATGAAATTATTAACATATTTGCATATTCTGCAAGGGGTATGTGAATTTATGAGCACAACTGTGTATATATATATACACTGAACACAAATATAAACGCAACACTTTTGTTTTTGCCCCTATTTTTCATGAGCTGAACTCAAAGATCTAAGACTTTTTCTATGTACACAAAAGGCCTATTTCTCTCAAATATTGTTCACAAATCTGTCTAAATCTGTGTTAGTGAGCACTTCTCCTTTGCCGAGGTAATCCATCCACCTCACAGGTGTGGCATATCAAGATGCTGATTAGACAGCATGATTATTGCACAGGTGTGCCTTAGGCTGGCCACAATAAAAGGCCACTCTAAAATGTGCAGATTTAGGGGCTCCGTAGTTATCTTAAGAAATAGTAGTAGTATTTTTATTTTTTTTGCATATTCTGTATATTATTATTTATTTTCTGTAATTTACTTCTGCTCTAGCTTGTTTCCTTTTAATAAACCTGGAACTGCATACTGGGGTTTTGGGGTTGGCATGATTTTTTTATGTTTTTGAAAGTCTCTTCTTCCCACCACAGCTTGTGAAATTAGTACAATTTAAAACAACGGTTTTGTTTTTTAATATATTTAGAGAAGTAATTTATTTCTGTGATGCGCAGCTGTATTTTCAGCATCATTACTCCAGTCTTCAGTGTCACATGATCCTTTAGAAATCATTCTAATATGCTGATTTGCTACTCAAGAAACATTTCTGATTATTATCAATATCGGAAACAGTTGTGCTGCTTCATTTTTTTCAGGATTCTTTGATGAATAAAAAGTGTTTAAAAAGTACAGCATTTATTTGAAACAGAAATGTTTACTCTAACTTTTGATAATTGACAATGAAAAGACAGTGAGTGCATTTACATGCATGTTCTTAAGCCGATTATGCTTAATAAGCCATCAACGCACATTGTCATGTAAACGAAGTAAGCCGTTTTCTTTTATCGGAGTAAGGTCATAAATAGTTTAAGCATAAACTGGTTGACACGGGTAGATTTTTGCCTCTTACCCCATTTTCGTGCAGAATGCAAAGACTATAGATTTACAAAGACGGTCCACTTGCAGGGAAAAGTGCAATGCTCAATATGGCCACCATAGTGAAGGAAGTCCCGCCTACCAGTCAAAATAGCCAATCGTCAATCTTTACAGACTGGTGGTTCTTTGGGAGAGAGGCTCTGTACAGATTTGCTTTATTCTTTATGAGAGTCCCTGTCGTTTGGCGACCACTGTGTGCCTGCACTGCTTTTTGCGTTCGGCGGCGAAGTGTAAGAAACTCTATATTTGTAAAACATGACATTCATTTAAAGGTATGCACAAAATGTTGCCTTGTTGTTATGTGTTTAACTGTATGTAACATTTAATATGGTGACTTATAATTAAAAAGTAATGGTTTTCACTTAGAATAACAATTAATACATTTGTTAGAATAACTTAATAAATAATAAATGCATTTGCATTGTAAAGTTGTATTAAATATTTTGCACAACGTGACAAGAACTGTTTATTATCACTCATAATGCAAAGAACATCCACATCACATCTCTGTTCTTCCAGTTTTTGTAACCGCGTCCTCTGGTTACCATTGAAACAGCCGTAAACGAGATTGGTGTCGTGAAATACTTGTCAATCTTTGCGCATGCGCAATAGTTGGAGCAAGCTGGGAAAAACAAACAAACATGTTTTTAAACGTAATTAGAGCTTAAGCAACAAAAGTAATGGGGCTGTTCATTTCAGATTTGGTTGCTGATTTGAAATATATAATTTAATTCCAAGTTCAGCTAGCAGTTTTTGAGATTTCAGGATTCCCCCGTTCATTTAGATGGGACTTGGTCTTGGGTGAGCTGACCAGAGGCATTGCAAATATGACCGCCGAGTGAACAGACTTTTCTTGAAAGGGATTTTGGTGGAATCTAAATGCATTAACCTGCTTTCTGTCTGCTTATTATAGTGTGCATGTGTGTCACGTGACAGGAACACATTGTTAGTGCAGATTTTAGTGCATCCAGATAGAGCGAGAATTTTGCAGAAAAGAAAAAAGGAAACAGATCACAAACGCAAACTCTTTCATTACCCAGAAAATGATAAAAAATGTGTTCTCATCTCATGCAGCAGAAGTAGAAGTGGTTTAGTCAAAACCCTGCATCTGCAACAAAGTCCCTGTAAGGTAAGTCAATTCACACGGCGTCTTTGAAATGCCTCTCGGGCATGCAAGTGCAGCTCTATTTCTTTAAATGGGGAAACATCAAATTCGCCAAAACTGTTTGCCAAGCTTACAATTAAATATCCTATTTGAAATCACCAGTAAAATCTGACAACTGTCTCATAAATGTTGTTTCTTTTGCTGAAATAGCATCAAGAAAAGCCTATTTTTTCAGGCTAGACCAGCAGTGTGCAGTCCTAAGAACACGTCTAAGAAAGCAGACTGTTTCTATAGCAACCGGGACTTCTAATGGCAGCTGCAGTGATGCGATGACTTTACATATTAGTGATTGGCTCTTTTATTCAGAAGGCGGGGCTTCCTTCGATAGAGCAGCCATATTGAGTGTTGCATTTTTTCCAACTTAAAACTATATGAGTCACACATCTTGGGTATTCTATAATCTTTGATCTGTAACTGCATGAGAGGATAATATACTGTATGAGTTGACAATGTATTGTAAGCTGACATGTTGCAAGCTTAACATCACATCTGAAAACATGGAATACTCGTAGTGAGATACGCAAATTATAATGTTTTGATGTCACTACAGGTAAATAACCTGATTAATAATAAAGTCATGTAAAGACGGTTTGCAGCCTTGGTGAGCAGAAGTGGCTTCTTTCAAAGACGGAAAACATCTTACTGTCCCCAAACTTTTCAACGGTAGTGCAAATTACACTTATGATGACCTATGTTCCTCCCACTGAAATGATACTGTGGCAAATGTAGTCCATTCTATAAAGACTGTGTCTGTTCCCCGAATACTGAGAACAAATAATATGTTTACCAAGAAATCTAGAAAAAAATCTGCTTGTGATTGAACAACATAATTATTGAAAGTGAAAGTGAAAGTGACGTGGCATGTAGCCAAGTACGGTGTCTCATACTCAGAATTTGTCTTCTGCTTTTAACCCATCCATGTGCACACATACAGCACTGAGTAGTGAACACACACACATGGAGCAGTGGGCAATTATCATAATTATTAAAGTTTCCAGAAAAATAAATATTTTCAAGTAAAATACAGATACTCAAAAAGTACTTAAGTACAGTACTCAAGTAAATGTAGTTACTGTCCACCTCTGTGGACATTACTTTGTTGCCAGAAGAAGGTCTTCCCGAGTGACTTCCTCTGGCTGATTAAAGGTTGTTTTTTTTTCAACTGTAACCTTGAAAAATGCATTTTCTGTAAACCTGCTTTAAAAGGATAAGTATTGTGAAAAGTTATATACTTATACAACAGTTAATCATGGTTTTACTATAGTTTAATCATGACAACTCTCTGAACATTTTAGCATTGTGATGGATATGACAATGTTAATGTATTTGGTCTTGGCGGAATAGATCTGCTACGCT
>NW_015557142.1:303768-339937 GCF_001515605.1 Sinocyclocheilus anshuiensis
CATATAAATGCAAGGCAGTAAGCTCATTGGCTGCATATGCAGCATGAACCAATCAGCTTGTGCCAAGTCGTTTAAATCTCAGAATATCATCAGTTACGTTAACACCCCATCAGCCTGCGCCATCTAGAGTTTCATGACTAAACTATATATTTAAACTGTAGCAAACAGGAGTGTAGTAACCTTTTTTTTTTCACACCATGGTTTTGATGCCATGGTTATACTATAGTTATATTGTCCATGGCAGATGGACTATTTTGACAATGTCTTTCATACTTTTCTGGACCTTGACAGTGTAATTTACTAAGCAGTCAATGGGACAGTCACAAGCCTCCCGGTTTTCATCCAAAATATCTTAAATTTGTGCTCCGAAGACGAACAAAGCTTTTAAGGGTTTGGAACGAGATGGGGGTAAGTGATTAATAACAAAATTTACATTTTGGGGTGGAGTATCCCTTTAAGCTCGACAGACTAAGGCAAGTGTGAGTACGGATGAACTTACATATCTCATTACAATGCTTGAGCTCCATTTGTCACTCAAAGTACATTTATCAATACAGTTTTTTGCAATATAAGCACTACCCACTCATTGCTTGAAACAAAAAGAGTTTGTTAGGCTGGATTTCAGTTCCACATGCAATGACAGGAACACAAACAGCACTTTCTAGTACATCTATTCTATGTAGATTAATTACAATTTTGAATATAAATGTGATCCCCATCCTCAGGTAAATTTGACTTTATAATGATCAAGTAATCAATTCTTGTTGTGTCACTCATAACACCAGTGTATAATATATGTTCATTATAAAAGGAAATACTCAATGGAATCCATCAATCAAGATTGTTTAAAAAGCAGAAGCATTGTACAACACTGTATGTTTATCATCCTGAATGTAACACAATGTAAGATGAGCTAACATCAAAGGATGCAAATGTAACATACATTCATATTTTATACAAATATTTTACTGCAAATGGTATCGGCATAATAATTTGAGTGAAAAGTTAAATTGTAAAATAAAAAATGATGAGTTTAATTTAAAAGAGACTGTTGTAGTGACATTTAAGGATTGCTGTACTAGACACAGAGAAACAATCTGCTCTCTGCCTTCATCAGCACAGGATGATAAATTACCCAGTGAGGACCTCTGATCCCTTGTTAGCTTTGGGGTTGGAAAGACTGTCTGCTACTATAAGATGGGAAAAGTTATAGAAGAAGCATTTTTGACAGAGGTAAGACTTAAGGACCCTGAATACATTTTGGTGATAATAGTTTTAATGAAATGAGAGTGCAAGCAGCAAGCTTTTAATCCTAATGAGAAAAACAGACCATAGTAAAGTATGCATTTAACAGTATACTGAAATGTTCATCATATAGTGTTGCTGTAAATGACTATTGCAATGCATCTGTAAGGACATAGTGCCACTCTTAAGTGGCTTGACACATTTGACTTGACTATTTTACTAAACTATTTTAGAAAATGAATAAATTAAATTAATTGAGAAGACTGAATGTCACATGACGTCTCAGCCTACAGTTGAGTCTGTAGGCTAACATGACTTATGCAGATGTCACGGATGACACCATTTGTTGCGCTTTTATACCTCATTAAATCCTCAGTTGTGTTTATAGAAGTAACTTTGCCCTAGACAAGTGCTTATCTAGAGTAAAAATATTCAGTATAGCTATTATGTTAATGTGTATAACAAATAGCTCAGGTCATTTAGTTTTGAAAGAATGATGAGAAACAGTGGCATTCAAATTGAGATCTCTGATTTTTGGCTGCAAACTCCACTGGTATCTTAGCTACTGTGAGCTCAGTTTGAGGGCCCTATCATATACCCGGTGCAATGCTGCGCAAGTTTTTGCTAGTTTCAGCCCGACGCAGTTCTCATTTTCCCGTCCTGCGCGTTGTTTAAATACAAATGCATTTGCGCCCATTTGTGCCCCCCTGGGCGTGCTGGTCTAAAAAAGAGGTGTGTTCAGTCGCATTGTTGGCGCGTTGCTATTTTGAGGAACTGAAAATAGACTGCGCCATAGACCAACTCAAACCTGGTCCAAAGTCTGGCGCAATATTTTTTTCTTTGTTATTTAAAGAGCACGTTAGTAATATGCACCTATAGGTGGGTGCACAACGCATGTACACTTTGCTTATTACACACACAGGGATGCGCAGCAGCACACATTTAAAAAAATAATAATAATTACATTCCGCCATGTAAATAGCGAACCTGCCATGGCGCGAGCGCAACTGGCTTTTAAAGGGGATGGGATGAGTGGTTTATTGCACGTTAAGCCCAAAAAACACCCATTACTCATTAAGAGAATAGGTACAACCCATTTAGACCATGCACCCGGGCGTGCCAACCGTTTTCCCGTCGTTAAACTAGCAAAAGTGGATTCGGACACGCCCTGAGTGCACCTGCGCCGTGCACTTTAGACCATGCGCTTAGATCGTTAAAATAGGGCCCAGAGACCTCAAGAGGAGACGTGAGATGACTGTATGTTTTTTCTCAGTTACTTTCTATGTCTTTGAAGATTTGGTTAACTGGGAAGTCAAACTGTATAAAAAAATGTGCTTTAATGTTTGAGGCATCGGCCCCTGAACAACTGATTGAAGACCTGTGACCTTGTTTACTGCCACTGTTCATGTGTGCTCTGTTCCAGTCTCAGTGTCATTCCCAGAATTCCTCAGGACACTCTTCACGAGGCTTTCTGAGAATTTTATCCATCTCGAAAGCTCCAGCTTTCCTTTCTTACCATTTAATAGTGAACTGTTCAGGTGTTTTTCTTATTGGATTTAGTCAATTACTACTTACTGAATTTTGTGTTGATATATCTACTGTATCTTTGCTTGCCTTCAGCTGGTGATTCTTAGGAGGTTTGTCGTTGAATGATCCACGGTAAATGTTTCTTTTATCTTTTGACAACAGACGTCAGGCAACCCTCAGTCGGAGTTACTTTTCTCTGTGTATGGATATATGTCATAAGTATGTAATTCCCTGCAAAATTATTCCCAACAGGTCTAAAATATAAATAATTATTATAGGTTTATCAAAGTGTATTTGAGTAAAGCCATTTTTTTGTTTGTTTATTCATTTATTTGCACTCTCTCATTAATAAAAGTTTGTTATTTTTTAATAAAAAAAAATAATTGTAGAGAAAAATACTGTTAAAACTGAATGCATTGTCATGTTAAATATAATGTTAATTAAAATATAATTGATATAATACTGTAAATTAAGGCAACAAATGTTTTTACAGTATTTCTGAAACATTTTATAATATTTTACAGTACAATTCCATCTATTGTTTTTTGTAATTTTTTTCATATAATAGACCTACAAGACACTTACTCAATTAACAACTTTTCATGTAGCATTTTCACATTGCTTTTATTTACTGATATTTTAGTTTTGTCACTCTCCTGTGTCCTTGTGTTTGGCTCTACATAAAAACATAAAAAATATATTTCTTTTTTCTTTTTTTCAGCCGCCTATAAAAAGTTGCTCTTTGTCATAGCTACTACCTCCCCCGACTCATTATGTGTCAACAAAGTTTCATCTCACTTTTTCATTAGAAGTCAGATCAAACTAGACCACAAAAGCACATCTGCTTCCTCTCGTATTCTGAGCTGTGATCATTTACATAATCGTCTCACAGACACACGTCTCACACACAGCATGTATCATATCTTCAGTCGGGCTATCACACGTATTCATATTCAAAACTCACCCCGATGACAGGGAAATAATCTGCCACTGACATCAGGGATTCCCTAGTTTTTTATTGTTGTTGTTGTTCAAATGGGCTTACCAGCTCCTAAGCCACAGTAAAGTTTATGTAATGTGGGGTTTGGTGTTTGGGTTTTGTTTCAGGTTCATGTTTTCCATGTCTTTTATTTTGTAATTGTTTCATGCTGTCAGTGTCATGCTTCCCTTGCCCTCTTGTCTTTATGCCATTGGTTCTCGCCTTCAGTGGACTGAATCATTACAGTTTAATTAGCGGAGTGAGATATCTACTCTTGATTAACTTCAACAGGAAACAGCCGCTCAGCTCCAGACTGAGCTCTGTCTTTATAATGAGCCCATCTGTATAAAAAAATACATAATGATCAAACATCAAACCAGAGTTCCACCGAAAGTGAAATCAGGATGAGCTATCAGCTGAGAGAAGGTAGAGAAGAAGACCCGACTGTTAAACAGAAACGTTCTATATGGACTCTGTGACCGCTAAACAAGTTTTGACCATATCAAGGTTATTGGAGAATAGCATACAATTTCTGTTTTGTAGCAAGATGAAGAAAATTATTCATGAAATGTGCAGCAAGAGGAAATAAAGCAAAGAGTTATGAATTAAATTAAGTGCTCTTGGGGCTAGATCTGTTTCACTAACAGCTGATGCATGACCATTGCTCCTCAGAGTCTTTTTATTGCTTTTGCTTCTGTGCATTATGTACAAATAATGCTAGTACCACTTGTGGATCATAAGTTTTATTACACCCAAGATAACCTTCTCTTTGCTTGTAATCCACTTTTCAGTATGCAAAAGGATTTGATTGTGCTTGAATGTGATATCACTGTCTCCATCCACCAAACGTGTGGAATATACCTTTGCATAAGCTCTACTGATTTCCAATGCATTCTGTAACATTTGCATGGAATTAACTGTCCCTTGACAATTTCTCTAGTCAGAAATTAACATGACAGTGCTTGCATCTGTGTGTCATGTGCATGCGTTTATGATGGAAATGTGCTCTGCCTCACATACATAAGTCACAAAAGTGAGATCAGCCACCCACCTGACCCGTTTGAAACATGGCAGAAGCACAGAACAGTTGTATGCTGGCAGACACCCTTTACATGTTACATAACCCCTCAGATCTGCTATCTATGCATATGCTTACATCACTTAGACCTGATTTATTGAAGGTAAAGGAATTTGCCAAATTTATGGCAGGAACAAAAAGGTTTTTCTTACTAAATGTGTCATTTGAGGTGTGCCTTCAAATACACTCTAAATCAATCTCACTGAAAATAGCAGCCACAGAGTGATTTACCAATCCTGAAAGTAATTTCAGGAAAGTAATTGGTAACTAGCAAATTAATAATTTGCAAACTGAAAAGCAAGTATTTATGCGAGTACAGAGACTTTGAGATCAGAGAATACATAAAAACATTTTTGTGAACAATTTATTCAAAATTTTGTAACATTTTTGATGGTCTCCTTTGGACATTCTACTATCTATAAATAACTTTGCAACTCCACGTCAACTAGCAGTCATTATAGTATTAGCAGACTGTCTGCTTCTGCTGAGACTTTATTTTGATGCTCCCAACACACATTCTACTAACTATAATAAACTTTGCAAGTACATGTCAACTTATTCTACTAACCTTAACCCTAATCTAACAGTCACTAGTACTCTAATGAGAGTTAGTTGACATGTAGTTGCAAAGTTTCTTATTGTCAACAGAATTTCTTTATTAAAGGGATAGTTAACGAAAAATGAAAATTACCCCATAATTTACTCACCCTCAAGCCATTCTAGGTGTATTTGACTTTCTTTTTTTCAGATGAATACAATCTGAGTTGCATTTAAAAATGTCCTGGCTCTTCCCAGCTTTATAATGGCAGTGAATGGGTGATATTCAAAAGAACTGCTGTCTTGACATTTTGCTGTATACTGTCTTGATTCACTTTATAATTTATGGTTCTTCTGTGATTGAAAAGTGTCCAGACCCTGAGGCAGCAAAGCAGCGTTAAACCATGATGCTCCTCCACCACGATTCACAGCTGAGATGAGGTTTTGGAGTTGGTGTAAAGTGCCCTTTTTCCTCTAAACAAAATGCTGTGCATCTTTGCCAAAAAATTCAACTTTTGTCTCAAATGTCGACAGAACATTTTCCCAAAGCCGTTGTAGAACATCCTTTCATGAACACCAAATCTTCAGTGATTTTCTCATAGTTGACACATGAACAAAGACTCCTGCAGTTTGTAGAGGTATTTTGCTCTCATCCTTGTGTTCTTTCTAACTTCTTTCAGGATTGTCTGTTGTGTTCTTAGAGTGATCTTTGGGTAACACTTTATAATAACTTTCATTAATAAATCATCAACAGATATTATTTAATGCTTAATTGATCATTAGTTAATATATATTCAAAAAGTTAGAAACGTGAGATAATGTGCTTGTTAATGTTTGCTAATAAACTTATTAAACATTAGATAATGTTTAAACAAATCATTATTTCATGTAAGTTGAAATTCTTACAAATGTAATTAAACTTTCAATTCATATGATCAAGCACTTATTGAAATGATTTAAACATATGTTATACAGTGATTAAAAGCTTGTGTTAATGCACAACACTTCTGCTGCTGTTGAGGTGTGATAAGGGTAAGGTTAGGGACAGGTTTGGTGGTTTGGGTAGGTTTAAGGGTTGGTTAAAAGCTCAATAGAGTACAGGGGTCAATTTGATTACTATAAGTGAACACGATTCAATCTGTATATATTGCATTGTTTTCATAAATGAAGAAGTATTTTCTTAAAAAAATGATTTGTTTTCTCCTGTTTATTTATGATTCAAGGAATATCCTGTTCAATGATATACTGAAGAGTAGTATACTAAAGTGAGTGTCATTTAGCTAAACTTAACCAGCCACCCTTTACACAAACCTTGTTACATTAGCTAAAAGTCCAGTGCCCATAAAGATACTAAATGATTAGTAATCGTTTATAAACATTCACAAATTATGAATATTTTCCACTTTAGATTGGCTACTGCAAAAACATGAACAAATTAATGATTATTTATAAACATTTGCAAATGATGAATAGTTTCCACTTTAGATTGGGTACTGCAAAAACAAAAAACATTGATTGATAAATGATTTGTTAAGATTCGAAAATAGCAGAAGTCTATATACACAACCAACAAATACCAAATATAGGATCTTTACAGACATTGATTTTGAGATAATGACTAATATGTTAACATGAACAGTTTGTGAAGTGCTTAAAATGACTAATTAAGCTCATTTTTTTCTCAACATTTGTAAATGACTAATGATCTTATATAATGTTTGTTAATTATTTAAAATGAAAGTTATTATAAAGTGTTACCAATCTTTGCAATCTTTGCATTGTCAGAGTAGTGTTAACAACACGTTTCTGTGCACATGTATGCTTCTGTGTGTGCGAGTGTGGGTTTGTGCTGTGTGTGCGTTTTGTAAGGGAGAGAGAGCAGGAGAAAGAGAGTATGGGCTTTCTGTACATAATAACGCAATGTCAGTGTCGTTGTGGGTTATGGTTCTTTTGCTGCTGTAAACTGTAAGGACCTTTGAAATAACTAAAATCGTGATATGAACATGTAACGCAGTCAAGACCTGCCTGGAACTACTTTAGCTGTGTGTTTCCCTGAAAATAATAGCACACCTTAGAATATTTGTCAGCCAATCAGATTCAAGCATTCAACAGCCCCATAGTATAAATATACTTTTAAAGTTCTAACATGTAATCTGTAAAAATGGTACAGGTATACCTTTTAACCTTGATACCTTGTTCTGAGGTACCTCACCAATGACTGCTTTGTACCTTTTTTTTCTGAGAGCATATATATACAGTATATACACTGAACAAAATTATAAACGCAACACTTTTGTTTTTGCCCCCATTTTTCATGAGCTGAACTCAAAGATCTAAGACTTTTTCTATGTATACAAAAGGCCTATTTCTCTCAAATATTGTTCACAAATCTGTCTAAATCTGTGTTAGTGAGCACTTCTCCTTTGCCGAGATAATCCATCCACTTCACAGGTGTGGCATATCAAGATGCTGATTAGACAGCATGATTATTGCACAGGTGTGCCTTAGGCTGGCGTGCCTTGTTCCCCATTGGTTTGTCTTTGTCATGTGACCCTTCTTGTTTGATATAAGTAGCCATCATGTTCCCATTGTACCTTGTCGTGTATTGATGTTGTAACTCTGCTGTTGGTGAGTCCTGTTCATGCCAAGTCAAGTCAAGTCTGTTTTAGTCAAGTCTGTTCATGCCTCGTCAATTCTGTTCATGTCAAGTCAAGTTTCGGATTATTGTTTGGATCACCTTTATAAATAAACTGCACTTGGGTTCACACTTCAACTCGCCTTCAGTGGACTGAATCATTACAGTTTAATTAGCGGAGTGAGATATCTACTCTTGATTAACTTCAACAGGAAACAGCCGCTCAGCTCCAGACTGAGCTCTGTCTTTATAATGAGCCCATCTGTATAAAAAAATACATAATGATCAAACATCAAACCAGAGTTCCACCGAAAGTGAAATCAGGATGAGCTATCAGCTGAGAGAAGGTAGAGAAGAAGACCCGACTGTTAAACAGAAACGTTCTATATGGACTCTGTGACCGCTAAACAAGTTTTGACCATATCAAGGTTATTGGAGAATAGCATACAATTTCTGTTTTGTAGCAAGATGAAGAAAATTATTCATGAAATGTGCAGCAAGAGGAAATAAAGCAAAGAGTTATGAATTAAATTAAGTGCTCTTGGGGCTAGATCTGTTTCACTAACAGCTGATGCATGACCATTGCTCCTCAGAGTCTTTTTATTGCTTTTGCTTCTGTGCATTATGTACAAATAATGCTAGTACCACTTGTGGATCATAAGTTTTATTACACCCAAGATAACCTTCTCTTTGCTTGTAATCCACTTTTCAGTATGCAAAAGGATTTGATTGTGCTTGAATGTGATATCACTGTCTCCATCCACCAAACGTGTGGAATATACCTTTGCATAAGCTCTACTGATTTCCAATGCATTCTGTAACATTTGCATGGAATTAACTGTCCCTTGACAATTTCTCTAGTCAGAAATTAACATGACAGTGCTTGCATCTGTGTGTCATGTGCATGCGTTTATGATGGAAATGTGCTCTGCCTCACATACATAAGTCACAAAAGTGAGATCAGCCACCCACCTGACCCGTTTGAAACATGGCAGAAGCACAGAACAGTTGTATGCTGGCAGACACCCTTTACATGTTACATAACCCCTCAGATCTGCTATCTATGCATATGCTTACATCACTTAGACCTGATTTATTGAAGGTAAAGGAATTTGCCAAATTTATGGCAGGAACAAAAAGGTTTTTCTTACTAAATGTGTCATTTGAGGTGTGCCTTCAAATACACTCTAAATCAATCTCACTGAAAATAGCAGCCACAGAGTGATTTACCAATCCTGAAAGTAATTTCAGGAAAGTAATTGGTAACTAGCAAATTAATAATTTGCAAACTGAAAAGCAAGTATTTATGCGAGTACAGAGACTTTGAGATCAGAGAATACATAAAAACATTTTTGTGAACAATTTATTCAAAATTTTGTAACATTTTTGATGGTCTCCTTTGGACATTCTACTATCTATAAATAACTTTGCAACTCCACGTCAACTAGCAGTCATTATAGTATTAGCAGACTGTCTGCTTCTGCTGAGACTTTATTTTGATGCTCCCAACACACATTCTACTAACTATAATAAACTTTGCAAGTACATGTCAACTTATTCTACTAACCTTAACCCTAATCTAACAGTCACTAGTACTCTAATGAGAGTTAGTTGACATGTAGTTGCAAAGTTTCTTATTGTCAACAGAATTTCTTTATTAAAGGGATAGTTAACGAAAAATGAAAATTACCCCATAATTTACTCACCCTCAAGCCATTCTAGGTGTATTTGACTTTCTTTTTTTCAGATGAATACAATCTGAGTTGCATTTAAAAATGTCCTGGCTCTTCCCAGCTTTATAATGGCAGTGAATGGGTGATATTCAAAAGAACTGCTGTCTTGACATTTTGCTGTATACTGTCTTGATTCACTTTATAATTTATGGTTCTTCTGTGATTGAAAAGTGTCCAGACCCTGAGGCAGCAAAGCAGCGTTAAACCATGATGCTCCTCCACCACGATTCACAGCTGAGATGAGGTTTTGGAGTTGGTGTAAAGTGCCCTTTTTCCTCTAAACAAAATGCTGTGCATCTTTGCCAAAAAATTCAACTTTTGTCTCAAATGTCGACAGAACATTTTCCCAAAGCCGTTGTAGAACATCCTTTCATGAACACCAAATCTTCAGTGATTTTCTCATAGTTGACACATGAACAAAGACTCCTGCAGTTTGTAGAGGTATTTTGCTCTCATCCTTGTGTTCTTTCTAACTTCTTTCAGGATTGTCTGTTGTGTTCTTAGAGTGATCTTTGGGTAACACTTTATAATAACTTTCATTAATAAATCATCAACAGATATTATTTAATGCTTAATTGATCATTAGTTAATATATATTCAAAAAGTTAGAAACGTGAGATAATGTGCTTGTTAATGTTTGCTAATAAACTTATTAAACATTAGATAATGTTTAAACAAATCATTATTTCATGTAAGTTGAAATTCTTACAAATGTAATTAAACTTTCAATTCATATGATCAAGCACTTATTGAAATGATTTAAACATATGTTATACAGTGATTAAAAGCTTGTGTTAATGCACAACACTTCTGCTGCTGTTGAGGTGTGATACGGGTAAGGTTAGGGACAGGTTTGGTGGTTTGGGTAGGTTTAAGGGTTGGTTAAAAGCTCAATAGAGTACAGGGGTCAATTTGATTACTATAAGTGAACACGATTCAATCTGTATATATTGCATTGTTTTCATAAATGAAGAAGTATTTTCTTAAAAAAATGATTTGTTTTCTCCTGTTTATTTATGATTCAAGGAATATCCTGTTCAATGATATACTGAAGAGTAGTATACTAAAGTGAGTGTCATTTAGCTAAACTTAACCAGCCACCCTTTACACAAACCTTGTTACATTAGCTAAAAGTCCAGTGCCCATAAAGATACTAAATGATTAGTAATCGTTTATAAACATTCACAAATTATGAATATTTTCCACTTTAGATTGGCTACTGCAAAAACATGAACAAATGATTAATAAATGATTAGTAAAGATGTGTGAATAGGGTAAATGCAGGTCTTTCGGGACACTTTTTGTCATCGAGATGACTGCTCATAAAAGTATTAATGATTAGTAAACATTTATAAACATTTGCAAATGATGAATAGTTTCCACTTTAGATTGGGTACTGCAAAAACATGAACAAAAAATTCATAGATTATTTGTTAAGATGTGTAAATAGAGGTCTACACAACAAAGACCAATAAATTAAGATCATATGCACTGAAAGTTCACTGACATTTGTAAGCATTTCAATTTACATTAAATAATCATATGTTAATCATTAGGTAATATTTAGTGAGTTTATTAGGAAACATTAACAAGAACATTATCTCATATTTCTAGTTATGTGAATATATATTAACTAATGATCTGTTAAGCATTATATAATGTTTGTTAATTATTTAAAATGAAAGTTATTATAAAGTGTTACCAATCTTTGCAGGATGTCCGCTCCTCGAGAGAGTAACAACAGTCCAGAATTTTCTACATTTGTAGACAGGGTATCTTACTGTGGATTCATGAACACCTAGGTCTTTAGCACTGTTTTTGAGTAGGTTTTTCCTTCCTTGTACATATCTGTAATGTGTTTTTTAAGCTATCGGGATCAAGGTATGGCTTACGCTAAGCTTTTGGAGAAGTCGTAACAAAGAGGTTTGCTTACTTTGCTTACTTTTTCCAGCCTACCCTATCAATGGTCACTCAATGTCTTAAAGGGGTCATATGATGTTGCTAAAAAGAACATTATTTTGTGTATTTGGTGTAATGAAATGTGTTTATGCGGTTTCAAGTTCAAAAAACACATTATTTTCCACATACTGTACATTATTGTTTCTCCTCTATGCCCCGCCTTTCTGAAACCACACAGTGCCTTCACGACATGGCGGTGGCAACAACAATACTACAGCCAGAATAAAAGTTACACCTTCTTTCTTTGCGTGAACATTTGGGCGGTGTTATGCAAATCTTCCCACATAGTGAGGTAGACATGTGGGGGCGTGTTAGAACGAGCCGTTTTAGGTAGGCGTGGTTGACTCTTAAATTTTATAAAGAATATCTCTTTGGATTTGAGACTTTAGTCTTTGCAACTTTACAGATCTTCTTTATGCACCAAGAGCTTCTAACACTCCAAAGAGAAAGGAAAAATTTAAATCGCATCATATGACCCCTTTAATACATTTTGAAGAGTATATAAAAAAAAGTTGTTTAGTGTTTAGTTTACCATGCAATAACAAAAAGTAATTATTCTTAGTAAATAATTGAACACATAATTTGAACCGCTCAAACAATTAGTTCCCTTTATTTGGGATCTTAACAATTCAGGTTTTGGTTGCTGAACTGATGATAAGTGTCTGCAGTTCAGAGGACACATGTCTAAACAAACTAAACAGCCTCTCATTCCAGAAGTTGGCTCCTTCTACACATGTGAGATCTAACGGATTGTGATGAACCCTCACCACAGTGAACCCTCATCTTCAGCTGTCAGTAAGCTTGGCATGAGAAAAGCTCATGCTGTTATTTTAAGCTACGCCTTCAGCGATCAACTAAATCCCATTGGGTGTTTATCAGTCAGTGATTAAATAAATCCCATCGGTGCCCCATCCTCATAGCAAAGCAGTGCTAGAGAAAGCTTTCACAATAATGAATACATAATGTATATATACATTATGTTCTGTAGTTATATAATAAAAGTTTATTTTCTTAATCTTATAATTAATTTAATCTTTTTTTTTTGGCCAAAGAAATGTGACTTCAAGCTACATTTATTTTCAACTAGAATTATAATTTCTAATTCATAATGAAGCACAAAGAGAAACAGATATGGATGATAAAGCTTCTGTTAATAATGATGACTGGATAACAATGTCCAAAACACACATGCATGTAATACAAATTCAGAAATTGTATTTGGCAGAAGGGGGTTGGGGTACAATTGGAAGCACTAAAAGTGTGATAGACACACCTAGTCCTGCAAAATCCAGATGTTTCAGGACTTACATGTTGTAAAGCAGTAATTCATTTGATGATCTCACAACTCAACCAAGAGTGTTGGCATATTAATCATTCATAAAGCCTGTCTGCTCATTTAAACACCGCTCTTATACTGTATATGTGTTGTCATATTGACTATAAGTCCACTTGTGCCGACAAAATACCAAGGTGGCAAAGACATTAGCTGACAACAGGGATGACATCAAGTGTGTCATCAGTCTACCATACACACACTTTATGGATTACAGATGATCTAACCAACATATATATACATCAATGCATCCGTGTGGCTATTAAACTTTGTGCACACACAAATAACCCCAAAATTCTCACTAGCTGCCTGCATTTAATCACTGTCTGGCCTCCATAGTAGATATCCATAGGTATAAATACCCCTGAGCCCACATGTTTGTGGATGAATGTGTGTGTGTGTGTGTGTGCATGTAACAGTGTAACAGCCACAGTGTACATGATAGTGAATGTATTTAGCCACATCTGATCCTTTCTCAGGATATAACATCAAACTTTACTCTACATTATATCCAGAAAGAGAAATATGGGCAAAGAGTGAGGAGAGGAGCAGTGAAACAGATATAACAGACATTTACAGAGAAATGCATGAGAGAGAGATAGAGAGAGAGAGAGAGAGAGAGTATGGAAATGACTTGTGTTCTTGCTGTATAGAACTGACATCAAAGCAAAGTGACAGGTACGGTTGCGCAGAGCAGCGAGTGCCCTGTCTGACACACAAATCTCATTTCGCACCCCACTCTCTGTCCATCTCTCAGATTCATCCATACGTCAGCTAGCGGCACATATTCGGAGCATGATAAATATTAAATTCACTTTGTATTAATGCAAACCCCACCACCAACAGCCAGTAGACATCTCTAGAGATCACTACTTATGCAGCTTTATCTTTGATTGATCAAAGCACAGGCCATGATGAGTGATGTGCTCAAAAGAGGATACTAGATGAATGCTTAGTTCATACGGTGCAGTATGTACTGTACACTGCTTACTAGTTTAAAACATGTAAGTGAAACTGCAGTCATTTATGTAGCAATACATTTCAACACAAATTTAAAACATTGGTGAATTACATTTGTTGTAACATGACCTCATCAAGTTGCATCTTGGAAACATAATAATAATAATAATAATAATAATAATAATAATAATAATAACTACACTGGAAATGGAAATGGAAGTTCAAATCGAGCATATCACATTGTAGGATATACCATTACATTTTAAAATATATAGCAGGTCATCTGGGTATTCTATATTCCGCATACAGTGCACAATATATGCAGCAAAAAGAGTAAAAGTAGTATTTCATTCTCTAGCTCAGGTCCTTAATTTAAATGCAAGTCTAAAGGATTTGGTTACACTTTATTTTGATAGTCCACTTTAGACATTTCACTAACTATAAGTAATTTTGCAAATGCATGTCAGCTAACTCTCATTAAAGTATTCGTAGAGTGTTATATTATGGTTTGGTTTATAGAATAAGTTGACATGTACTTGCAAAGTTAGAATGTGTTTCGTGGAGCATCAAAATAAAATGTTAGAAGACATTAAACAGACAATCTGTTAATACTCTAATGACTGCTAATTGACATGTAGTTGCAAAGTTACTTAATAGAATGTCTCAGCAAAGTTGGCTATCAAAATAAAGTGTTACCAAGGAATTTTTGTTTGCTTAGAAACATGAAAGCACACCTCAACAAATCACATTATTTGAGGCATTTTTCACATCTGCATTAATAGTGTTGGTTTTCAGTGTCGTTTGTATGTGATACTTGTGCTTACTATAGTAATAACAATAAATTATGCATAATTACAAGCAACTAACCCTAAACCAAATCCTAGCCCTAATCCTATTGAACATAACCCTATAGTACATTTTGTTAATTAATATTACTCTGTACTTACTTTGTAATTACACTGCAACAAAGACACCTTAAAATAAAGTGTAACCAGCTCCACTAATGATCTCACTGATCTAAAAGTAAATATTGGTCAAGAAAAGATGCGCAGGAAGTATAATAAATGATGACAGCCTTTCTGTGGATGGCCACACTTCACAGTCAGAAGGGAATCAATAAAGTGAATCTTGACATGATTCAAGGACTCTCTGTAATGGGTTGAAGAGAGCTCTGCAGGGAGACGTACAGTGAACTGGCTTTTGAACATGGCAATTTAACATAAATCAATATTTTCTCCTCTGACTGGAAAAACAAAAACATGCAAAAAATTAACATGCATCATACGGTTATCATGGTGGTCACACAGGAAACACAGTTTTGAGTCTGCTTTAAGACTATATCCCAATGCAGTTCCCTCCTAAGGTTCTCATCAATTTCTGTCCTTTCAGATTTATACTTAAGCTCATCATTGAACAAACAAACAAGCACAATAAGTAAACACAAAGCTAATCATATGACTTCAGAAGATTTGGAAGACAGTGCTTCAGTTGTATGGATTACTTTTATCATGTTTTTACTGGTTCTGTGATGCATGAAAGAAGTCAAATGGGTTCGGAACAACATTTTAAGGAGTAAAGCATTATTTTTAGCACTGAATGGCTACAAATTCATTACAAATTTAAACATTATCAACCATTTTAAATGGACTTTTATGAGAATTACAACTGTTAGTCAGGTAATGCTTTATATTGTTAATGCCAAGCTCAGAATTTAATGATCTATGGATGACGCAAATCTGAGATCAGTGCGATCAGGAGAAAAACATTACGGCAGTGCTGTCCTCTGAGAGTCTGAGAAAAATCGTTACTTGTGTCTTTATGAATGTCTGTAAATTTTCTGCTCAGTTTCAACATTTTGTTACAGTCCATAATTTTACATTTTGTTTCACAAACGCCTAAGGTTGCAGTGCTTAAAAAGCACAGACTTCAGTTTATCACTAACAGCCATGTATAGACGCTCTATATATGTGCTCACAGGACGTGTAGAGGGGCTTGGTAGAGGTATTTATAACCAGACTTTACATTCTCCAGTCACTTGAATGGGTGGACCATCAAAGCATGTGACAGCACACAGTGTAACTCAGGGTTTCCCAACCCCGTTTAAACTCTTCCTAATCAAACACACCTGATTCAGTCATTAGTAGAGACTTCAAGACCTGAAATGGATGGGTAGGATAAGAGAGACCTTCAAAATGTGTACTGCCAATGCGCCTCCAGGAACAGGGTTAAGAAACACTGGTGTAAATGACCACATGTTAGTTACAGAATTCAGCTGATCTGTTTCTCAACACATGAAATCTTTATGTGAATGAACAAAGAACACAATCCACGTTCATAACGTTCACACATTCCACTTTTATATCCAAAAATATCTAATAAAATATCACTAATTAACTGGCACTGGTTTATCAAGGAAAAAAAAAAAATATATATATATATATATATACACACACACACACATGCATGTTTGTCATATTAATAATAGCCTTAAACCTGTGAAACTATCCCCCTTTCTTCTTATTTTTTTTTTCACTTTAATAATAATTCAGATATTCTATGAAAAATAAAATAAAACAAAATATCTCATATATATATATATATATAAAAAAAAAATAATAAAATATACAAAATACTGCTCATAAGCATGACGGCACATGGGACAGTAGTTAAAAATATGTAAACTGTTATTCCTACCTTACAGACAGACTTTGGTGATGGTCCTTATGTCCGATGCCAGATTATGGAAAAATCTGAAGCCTGTGAGCCATCAGCCTTGAATAAACAAGTTTGTTTTGGAAGGAAAGAACATAGGAGAGGATGAGGAGAGAGGAGGAGGTCGAGAAGTTATTGTGTGGGAGCTAACACTAACTCTGCCCGCCGGTAAAACATACTGAAAGACACAAATCTCAGCGGTGGCGATCTGAAATGCCTGCTATGAAAGATTCACTCTCTCCCTCTCACTGTCTCCCTCACTCTCCCCTGCTCTCCCCCACCCTCTTTCTGTTCCTATCCTTCCTTCTCTCTCCTCCTCCTTTTCTTGTAACTAATACTGCTCTTTGTATGTGACTGTCTGTGATTGTCACGTGAACTGGTCTGATGCCTCTCATTCACATCCTCTCTGTGTCTACTATGGGGCTTGCATAACTACTCGTTTTTTTTATAGTTGACTAGTCACTCGGAAAACTTGCTGACTAGTTGGTGGGTCAGTGTTACACACAATACGCCATGCAGCTTTCGGTGGTCTTTGCCGTTTCTGTCAGGTTAAGAATTGTGTTGACAGAGAGTGTGAGTGGAGAGAACATTCACACAGCTGAGATGATACGGTTAGAAAATCAAAATGTGGATTTTTCCATTATCTATGTCCTCACTTATAGTTTCTATCAACCTCTGGACGACACTTGATTATTTTCTGGGTAGTTTGCAAGAATTCTGGCTTGTGCACTCTTCAAATGAACCCGGACCCATTTCTCTCTCTAATAACACAAGTCATTTCCATACTCTCGCTCTCTCTCTCTCTCTCTCTCTCTCTCTCTCTCTCTATATATATATATATACTGTATATATATAGTTTTAATTTTACAATATAAACAATAAAGTTAATAATAATAAAAAAAAATTTTCTTTAATTTTCCAGGTTTTGCTTTGGGCATTCTTGCCTTTGAACAGTATAGAGAGTGGATATGAAGCAAAGTGAGAGAGAGGAGAGAAGGAGAGAAAATCAGAAAATATCAGTAACCGGGGGAAACCCAAAGCACTGCATGTCAGAGTGCTTCCCCTAAAGCTATTGGCTTCGACCACTGGGAAACAGTTGATGGATGGATGAATTTGCCTCCAGCTGTTGCCATGTATTAAACAGACCTATACAGTAACACATCAACTAATGGTTACAGAACTAATCACCACCAAACCGAATATGTTTCTTGTTCAGTTAAAATGTTGCTATGAAAAGAAAATAATTTAACCAGGTCTTGATCTAGTTGATCTTATTTGTAAACAGCTGACTTCATTATCCATTGAAGGCATTTCACAAGTCAGCTGTAAAATGGTGGGACTTTTGTACACCTTGAAGTCATAAGCTTTGAAAATCACAGTGAAAGTCTTGTCCCTGAAGGCAGGTAATCACAATACAAACCATTAGAGAGGCAATTCTCACAGTGATTATGATTCCCACCTACAGGCACTCATGGGATTCCTATAAACAGAGTAAGATTATGAAAAAAGCAAAATCATAACAGACTTAAGAAACCACTTTAATTAACCTCTAGAAATTTACAACATCAATCTACACTTGGTCACTATTATAAATACTTTAGGTAACCCAATTTCACATAAGGTATATGAAAGGAAATTATTATTTTTCCATGAATAACCTTTAAACAGAGGGGCATAAGTGACATTTCACCAACTTTACAGGAGGGCCAAAAAAAAATAAAAATACCATAATTTGATCTGACTTTGTGTACTGATTTCAATATTTTATAATAAAAATGTTTACACACATGTATGACAATAGCCTATACTGTATTTATTAAACACTATTTTAACATTTATTCAGAAAAACAAAATCTTTTTTTTTTTATAAAAAAAAAGTCACATGCGCCTTTTTGGCACAAATGTTTCATTCCATTTTGTATATAAAACATGGGCGCATCTGATGACAGTATGAACAAAGCATTACATGAATGAGTTTAAAAGAAATAACAATCTATTGTGATAAAATAAAATATTACACAAAAAGTCCTTACATCAAATTAGTTATTTGAATGTGATTCATTTCACTAAAATAGTAATCCAAGCCACTTAACAATTTGGCCAAATGGACGATTGAAAAGCCTTTACAGATGCCTTTGTAATAATAAAAAATATGATGGCAAATACCATTAACTGAATGATAGTAGCCTCTTTTACGCAGTAATACCAGTAAATTGACGAAAAACTACGCAACCTTCTTTACTGGTAAATACAAAATTACGCTGTTCACACAGGCAATGAAGATCTGTCTTTGTACCAGTAAAGCACCATTCACACAATTTTTCAAATTACCAGTAAATTCTGTGACAGGGCCAGACTGGGACACAATTTCAGGCCGGGAAATCTCCCACTCATCCAGGCCACACAGAAAAAAAGGGGCCAAAATTTTACCTTTTGGGGTACAACAGCTTGTCACTGGAGCAGTACGCTTAAAAGGACATCTTTATTCCTTTTTTTTTTTTTTTTACACCTAATAGTTACATATTAGTACCTTAGAATAGATGACGTACCATTAAGGTACTAATATGTACTTATTAGGGGTAAAAAAAAAAGGTACAAAGATGTCCGTCACTGAGAGAAAACGAAGAGAAATAAACAAGGAGTATTTATACAAAGGCAAGAGAGGAACTAATGACTTAATTAACTGATCACAGGTGAACTGAACACTATAATCAAGGAACACAGGAAACTAGGTCAAAGGAACAAAACTAAACAGGAGAGCAGGAAACGAAAAAACAGAAAAGAAAAAAAAGTCCATAATCGTGACATAACTCCCCCTCCCCGAAGGCGCGAACTCGCACTGTAGCAGGACAAACAAAGAAGGGAGGGAGGGGGTTTGGGAGGAGGACGAGCTGGTGGCGAAGGGCAGGTAGGAAGGCAAGCAGATGACCAGGGTGGTGACAATGGAGGGAGGAGCCACAGAGGAATCAGGAGGAACCATGGCAGATCAGACGGAGCGAGGAGCCAGGGTGGCGAATACGGTGGTAGGAGCCAGGGAAAAGACAGGCGGGACCCAGTCCGCAGCCAGGAATGCGGCCCGTGGTGGAGCCGATGGAGGGATGAGCCATTGTGGAGAAAGGTCTGACGACTCCAAGGGGCTGACTGACAGCGGCGAAGCAGGCGTGTTGGGAGCCCTTGGCAGATACGTAGAGCCGCAGAGCCAGGGCAATGGGGAGTATCCAGAGGGCCAAGGCGGAACAGATGGCTCAGGCGACCGAGCCATAGGCGGGGATCTGGAAGGCCACGGTGGAGCCAGAGTGACAGAGGACCAAGGTGGAGCTGGAGGGAGAGAGGAGCCCAATGGAGCCGAAGGGATGGAGGGATGAGGTGAAGCCGGAGGAGTGTAGTCCCAAGGCGAGGGGAGGTCGACGACTGACCAAGGCGGAGCTGGAGGGACGAGGGAGCCCGGCGGAGCTGGTGGACTGACGGGTCATGGTGGAGATGAGGGAACTAGGAGCTATGGTGGAGCCGCTGGGTCGATGGGCCGAGGCGGAGTCTGGGACTCAGAGGCTGGAGCGGAGACAAGGGATCCTCCAGCCACAACGATGATGGAGACTGGCAGACCTGCGTCGAACCCACATCAGCAATAGTGGGCTGAGGGTGAGCTGAGGGGCTGCCAGGATGCAGCGGGGCAGAAGATGGCAGACTCCTGAGAGGAGGTGGGAGAGGGAGGCTGGGTGGGAATTTGTGACAGACAGGGTTTCTTGGGAAGGTGTATGCCGCCCATATACACCAAAGCACGACTTCCAGCACAGGGAGCGCTAGGGACAGGTGGACGACCTTCATGGTCGTAATAGAGCAGACTGACAGTTCAGGGCAGATAAAAAGTTAATTACAGACCTCCATGGTCATGACGGGACAGACAGTTCATAAACAGCCTCATTGGCTGTAACTGGACAGGCAGAGTTCAAACGAAGACGGGAGAAGAAGAGGCATGTCCACATAAATTGTTTTCCTCTGAGTCCAGTGGTAACTCACCTCCAGCAGTGGAGCAGTGGCCGGGGCTTTCCTCCACACCCTCGCGCTCCACTGTGACTTCCTCCGTGGAGGGCTTAGTTGCCGTCTCACACACCTGGTCAGACGTCGGTTGAGGCTCTTGCTCCGGGGTGATCCTCAGCTCTGTCGGTCCTATAGGCAATGGCTCGTCAGTCGCGGCTGGCTCTGGCTATCCGTCTGAGGTGGGCTCAGGCTGATGCTCCGCGCAGCGGGGTGACGCTTGGCTGGACTCCAGAGTGGGGCTGGTGAGGTCCTCTTCGAGGGCGATGATAAATGGCGAGATACAGCACGCCAGCACCCACTCCATGAAGGTGACGAGGCTCTCTCGAAGACCGTCCATGGACAGGATGTGTGGCGGTGTTTAATCCCACATGATAGATCGTGGTGAGGCAGTTGTCCGGGTAGTGTTGTTAAGTTGGCAAGGTCCACAAAGTCTCTCATGTGATTCTCGAGAGAGCGACCCCCCTGCTCCAGCAGGAGGATGAGGATGAGGACAGCAGGATCGTCCATAACAAATAAAAAAAAAACTATCAAAAATGGAAAAAGTAAACACAGGGAAACATGCCGCTTAAACACTTTCAGGCCAACTATTCTTTCATGCTCTCATGGAAGGAAGGCACACGAAGATGAAGGTAATCCAATATAACATTTAATAATAATCCAAGATGATGAAGAACCATTCAAAACACAGGGAAAATCAAGCAGCATGCACAAATAATAACTGGCAACTGAGAGAAATAAACAAGGAGTTTTTATACAGATGCAAGAGAGGAACTAATGACTTAATTAACTGAACACAGGTGAACTGAATACCATAATCAGGGAACACAGGAAATTATGTCAAAGGAACAAAACTAAACATGGGAACAGGTGTGCATTCCAGAAATCAAGGTTAACTTACCGTCACATGTACCTCGGTTGATTAACCCAAACCTTGCTTACTTGAGGTATGCTGGTTCCAAAAACGTAGCTCTCTGTAGCTGCACTATCTGCATCCTGTGCCTGCTCCGCTGCACTTTTTGAGTCATGTGCCTGCTCCACTGCACTCTCTGCATCCTGTGCCTGTTCGACTGCATTTTCTGTGTCTTGAACCTGGCTCACTGCATTTCTTTTATCCTTTATTCTCTGCATTCTCTCTCTTGTGGCTAAGCAGTAACTGAGTGCCTATATCAGGGGTGGCGAACGTCGGTCCTGGAGAGCCGCAGCCCTGCAGAGTTTTGCTTCAACCCTAATCAAACACACATGAACAAGCTAATCAAGGTCTGAAGGGTTATTAGGACGCTAGAGGCAGGTGAGTTTTAATTAGGGTTGGAGCTGAACTCTGCAAGGCTGTGGCTCTCGAGGACCGGCGTTCGCCACCCCTGGCCTATATGATGACACATACCCTTAGAATGTAAGTTATTGGTTACTACTTGCTAGAAAGCTAAAATGTTAGCTTTAACCTTACTGAAACATGTTGAGGTTAGCTTACCTTTGTTACGCCTCACTGACATTAAATTCTGGATAATTTAATGTTCTCCATCAGCATCAATCTTTTTGTCACGAAATAAGCTTAATAATACATCTTCAGCAGTTAACAGCTGTTTTCATCTCATGGTTGACCTATCTGGCTTACATGTGGTTTCAGCCATTTTGACTCTTGTGCTATCCACAGGCTTTACCCACAATACATTTCTCAATACTAAAATGCATAAGTGCAGTTATGCCCTTTTGGCACCAACATGTCACTTCCGGTGTGGGAATGCTGTGAGCGTCTGGCTGCCACTCCATGCTGGGCTATTTTGTGTTGTTTTGTTTGTGATGATCTGCATTTGTCGCAGTTCGGACTACTGTTTGATCTGCTGAGAATCCCTCTGGCTCCTCAGCAGGGACGGATCAATGTACGGGCCTACCAGGCACGTGCCCAGGGCACTAGACCAGAGGGGGGCCCAGCCAAAGTCACGCTTCTCACGGAACGCAATTTCAGCCGTGCCCCCTCAGATTTTTGAGCCAAATGGATTTTGAATGCAGCTTCCAAAAGACAAAAAATTAGACAAATAATATATTTTTTTATATATTTGATAAGATCATACCATTGTGATTAGATCGTTCAGTGCGGTACATCACAAGCTGCCAAATTCAAATCTGCTTTCACGCTTTGGCTGGCGCCGAGCCAGAGACATACTCATTTTTAGAATGCTGCGCATTATACCCAATCACACACGATTCTGTTGGGCTTACAAATGCAATGGCAAATCAGAGGCGTTCAGATGAGTCGTTGCTGAAAGGCCGGTGTTTTGTTCAGTGCACACGCTCGTTGACTGAATTCTGCTCTCTGGCGAATTCTCTCATCAGAAACAACAAAGTGCAGATGTGCATATGATCTAAGTAAGATAGTCATTTCACAGTGTAAACAGCTTCAGTGATTATAATGGGAGTTTTTGAGAGTACTTGAACTCTGCCCAGATAGCAAAATGACTCCGGAACGGATCCGCCCCGGAGGTACCACAAGCTCCGGAACGGATCCGCAAAACGGGTCCGTATCGGAGTCTACTTGCACAGTGCAACGGATCCGGAACAGATAAGGATTATTGATCCAGACCAGATCTGATCCAGACCCTACTGTATCTGCTAATAAAGCTGTTCATCCGGCCTGGATCCGATCCGGACCCGTTCATGAAGCAACTCATCCGAACCGGATCCGATCTGGACCCGTTGATGGAGTAGCCCATCCGGCCTGGATACGATGCGGACCCGTTCATGAAGCAACTCATCCGAACCGGATCCGATCTGAACCCGTTGATGGAGTAGCCCATCCTGCCTGGATCCGATCTGGACTCGTTCATTAAGTGGGTCTATACCTTATTCAAAATGGGTAATCTGGCCAAAACTAGCTACAGTTTTGTAGCTAACTGTAACTAACTAATCTTCTACTGTCTCACTCAAATAGGGTGTTCCCCAGGGTTCAGACCTCTGACGGTTATTATTCATCATCTACATTCAGCCTCTTGGCCAAATAATTTGTCGCCATGGTTTTAACTACCACTGTTACGCTGATGATATCCAGATATATACTGCTTGTCAGCCAGATTCTATCCATTCAATGTCCTCCTTATCTTTATGTGTCAGTGATTTAAATGTCTGGCTACACTCTAGTTTTCTTAGCTTGAACTTGAGTAAAACAGAAATCTTAATATCTGGTCGCTCATATCTAATAAAAAATAAAGCTAATGTTTTACGCTTTGACCTGTTTGACTGTTTGAGAAATTTAGGGATCACTCTAGACCCTTCACTGACTTTGGATGCCTACATCAGCAAACTCTCCAAAGCTGATTTTTTTCCAGCTACGTCGAATTGTGCAACTTCGTCCTTTCCTCAGTAAAAAAGATGTGGAATCATTAGTGCATGTGTTTATTACCTCTCGTTTTGACTATTGTAACGCTATTTTTTTCTGGTTTACCAGCTCACTCCATCTCTCGTTTGTAGTACATTCAAAATTCTTCTGCTTTTTAAAGTGATCTTTTTAATCACTTTAATGGTTGCCTGTATCTTTCTGTGTGAAATACAAAATTATTCTGCTCACTTTTAAGGCACTCAATGGTCTTGCTTCATCTTATCTTTCCAACCTACTCTCTCTCTATATTCCTGCTCCCTCACTCCAGTCTTCTAATTTAGAACTTCTTTGTGTTCCGCTTATCATCAATGAGCAGCAGGTCTTTTTCTGTCATGGCACCCAAACTTTGGAACTCGCTCCCCTTGGCACTCAGAACAATTAACTTTCAGCAAATTTAAATCAAAGCTTAAAACATATTTGTTTAATCAACACTATCACTAAATAGCATTGTGTATTTGTCCCATATGTATGATTATTATTATGATTATTACTTAATTTGTGTTACACGCAACTGCATTATCTGTGACTGGATTGGGCAAATGTCCAATGTCCACTTAATTGTTACTTTGTAATGAATATTTGTTGTTTTGGTGTACCTTGTAAAGCGTCCTTGAGCCCGGGAAAGGCGCTATATAAATTTAACTATTATTATTATTATTATTATTATTATTATTATTATTATTACTGGCTTAGTATGTTCAGTGTTAAGTCTTTTGGCTTCTAATGCATAACTCCAAATTGATTAAGAATTCACTTGTTTCCTTTTTGGCAGTAGAAAGTGCTTCTCAAGAGCTTTCATTTGAAATATACGTTTCATATATAGCTTTCATTTGAAATATATATATATATATATTAGGGCTGGGACAATAAATCGATGCATCGCGAATCGATTTTCCGAAGGCATCACGATTCTCTCTTGAATCGATTCTGAGCTTAGTTTTTAACAGCAGATGGCACTGCGTGCTTTAGAAATAGCCATATTCTGCTTGCTTCCAGTTTCTTACACACGCACCATTTGATAATCATTCATAAAGTTCGAAAAGGTTGAAGCGAATTACAGGGATGTTTACAGTGGGCTGTGTTTACATTAATCTCACATCATAAAAGCATAAAAGCCGATGTGCAAGTACATTTAACCACTTACATTACTCAGCCGAATGCACAAGCTCTCTTCTTCGTGAGTGTGCGGTTAAAAACTAGCCTAGAGTGCCATCTGCTGTTAAAAACTAAGCTCAGAATCGATTCGAGAGAGAATCACGATGCATTCCGAAAATCTCTTTCCATTTCACCCAAAATATCACTAATGCCCCTCAGGATCTCACCCCTCTTTGTAACTCGATTGCACAAAAGTTTATTTGTAGGTGACAAAGGCTCTTTAGGCAATTACAATTAAAGAAAAATACGTTTCTTATTAAATTAGAAACTGTTGCCTCGAAGGTTCTTTGGGAAACTAAAAATGGTTATTTTACAATCTTAAAAAAAAGTGCCAAAAGTGTGCCGTTTTAAATAGTTTAGAAGAACAAGGGTGTCCAATCCTGCTCCTAGAGGGCCAACGTCCTGCAGAGTTTAGTTCCAACCTGTTCTAGCACACCTGCATGAAAGTTTGTAGTAGTAAACTCAAGGAATTTGAATAACTGGTTCAGGTGCATTTAATTTGGGTTGAAGCTAAATTGCAAGACAGTGGACCTCTAGAAACAGGATTCAACACTCATGCGAGAAGAACCATTTGGGTTCCCTTAATAACCTTTCAGTGAACCGTTCTTAAAAAAAACATTTTTTTATTACTGTGAAGAACATTTAAAAAATCGGAAGAGCTTTTAGAGCCACTATAAAGAAAATTTTGAGCAATAAAAAGTTTCCATGGATGTTAATGGTTCGGAACCGTAAGCCACTTTTCCACTGTCAGGCCAAACCATTCTTGTTGCTTAACCGTTCCATTCCATGCCGATCTGACCCAGCCAGGACGGATATTCAAGACTGAACTAATTTGCTCTGCTCTGTGCTATTGTGTCTCTGACAAGACAAAGCTCCCGAATCCATGACAAGTCCAAGACAATGAAAATATGATCTTGAATTCAGACTCGGGACAATTCGAAGTTGAGTCCGAACTTGAGTACTTCAACACTGCTGTCCAGTACAGGGGTGTTGGAGGGGAGGATGCTGTCTGAGTTACCTGTCACAACAGATTTAATAGAGCATCACTGCTTCCAATATCAAATACTTCCCTAGTATGTGAAAAACGGTAGATGGAAAACACCTGGAAGACTTTACTAGTGGACACTTTACTATCCCATGAAGCCACTGGAAAGAGGATTTATGAATGGCAGTGAAGGTCCACAACTAACGCTGGTAGGTCACTAGATAGTAACAACATGTCAGATGTAATATGTCAGAATTCATTCATACTACCCAAATTAATATTTTATAAACATTCATTTTTAATGGTTATGAAATGAGTTCAAATTCAAATGTAGTACCTACACAGACAGTACACAATTTCGGACACACCGCATATAATTTTGTTAAAGGTACACACAGCTATTCCTTCAGATAATTTAAGTGGACGGATCAATTATGCTGTATTTTGACAGCATATGAGTCAGCTCTGTCCAGTGGGTATCAAAAACTTTTTGAATTTGAATTTATTATTATTAATTTTGATATTTTCATCTGCTGGGTGTAGGGATTTCTAGTACATGAATGGACACTGCTATGCTCCTATCAGCCATCAGGAGGTTTGCTAATCATCCCAGCACATGACTCCAATATTCTGGGTCGACTTCCTGCCAGTCGTGTCGTCATCTACTCAGAGGAGTGATTAAAGATTGATCCAATCAAGAGACAACAAAGCTTTCTTTGTATCAAGGACTGAAAAGGTTCGTTCACAACATATAGAAACCACGATGTCTTGTGACCACCAATGAATAGAACTAGTATATCCAGCAGGAAAAGGATGAGTAAATTAACTAGTGCCCTCAGGCCCGCAACACGGGATCTAGACGTGACTAACACATGACTCCCATCACATCTGCTTCCTGGAACCCCAACGGACCTGCTCTATGATAAATAAATCTCCCGGCTTCAGAAGATTAACCTAGGTAGTTGATGCTCTAGGCATTGAATTCACTAAAAAAATAGTGAACTTGAAATGCGGTACTCAGAGAGAGTGTCCGAACGCTATTTACTTTTGGGAGAATTGTGAAAGCTTGATCAAATGAAATCGTGGTTAAATCCACGCGTTTTTGTCTGTATAAATATGTGCTGATATCATTGACAGTTATTGTATTAATTGCAGTGAATCTGTAAATTAATTCCCTTACAAATTTAAGTAGTCAAGTTATCTACATGGGTTTAAAACAAGCTATGGAAATCTAGTTTGGTGTGATTTTGGGGTATCAAATATGGAAGTTTCCTGGTGCCAAAATATACTGTGATCAGAACCTTCGCAAGCACTGTGCCAAGTGTGCGACCGCACAGGGCTCTGCACCTCTACAGAGCTCTAAAGAAGTTATCACAGTCAGGGCCATGGCAAAGTTGAGGTGTGAGGCCCTCTTGGGGGAGGGGCACAACTTTAACATGCATCTAATGGACAGAAATCAAGAGGGCCTCACACCTCAACTTCGTATAGGGCCTCGCTGTTGTTCGTCCTTCACTGGCGAAGATGACCACGACTTCTTCAAATCACTGGATGTTGTGGGTGCGAAGATGGCTAATGAGTCCAATCCTCGCTCTGAAAGTTCGATTGCAGAATGGACAGGCGAATGCTGGAGCCGAGTTTGCCCGAGATGCGGTGCCGAGTCTGCTCTTGCGATGCTGGCACTTCTGCTGCTGTTCTTCTATGCGACTTATCTCGTACCCCGACACCCCAGATCTGACCAAGATGCAGCAGGCAGAGCGCTCTTCTGCAAGATCTTCCCAGGAGTCGGGGCTGATGTTGCAGCATTTCAAAGATGCCTTCAAACAATCTTTGTAGCGCTTTCTTTGTCCCCCTTGGGAGCGCTTGCCCTCCTTAAGCTCTCCATAAAGGAGACGTTTTGGTAGCTGTTTGTCAGACATGCGACAGACATGACCTGCCCATCTGAGCTGGGAGTGCTTGAGCATGGCGAAGACGCTCTCCATCTCTGCTCTCTGGAGTACCTCTGTGCCAGGAATTTTATCCTGCCATTTGATGTGCATGATGTTTCTGAGGCAGCGCATGTGAAAAGAATTGAGCTGTTTGGCATGCCGACTGTACACTGTCCAGGTTTTACTGGTGTACAGTAGGGAGAGCAGGACAACTGCTCGATATACTTTGAGCTTGGTCTTCACGCTAATACCTCTTCTTTCCCATACTCTGTCATAAAGCCTGCCGAAAGCAGAGCTTGCCCTGGATATCCGATAATTTACTTCCTCATCAATGCTGACATGACAGGACAGTGTACTGCCAAGGTAGACAAATTTGTCCACCACTTTAAGTTCCTCGCTGTTGACTATGATGGTTGGTTCAGTGTATGGTGTTGCAGGGGCTTGCTGAAAAAGCACTTTGGTCTTCTTTGTGCTTATTGTAAGTCCAAAGTCATCACAGGCTTTGGAGAATTGATCCATGCCCCTCTGCATGTCCAACTGAGTGCTGGCATTTAATGCACAGTCGTCAGCAAAGAGAAAGTCACGGGCAGTGGCTTCCTGGGCCCTCATTTATCAACAGTGCGTAGAAAAGGTTCTATATTTTGTCCTACGAATGAAATTTAGAATGTGCCTAAGTACAAGAAAATCCGTATAAAAAAACATATATGGTATAAAAACCATATATGGTGACAACACCTCCCTTTATAAATCACGTGAATGTATTGGCGCTTTTCCACTGCATGGTACGGCACGGTACGGTTCACTTTTGGGGGGTTTTTCACTGGGTACAGTACCTGGTACCTGGAGTGGAAAAGCGCCATAAGTGTCCTCACCAAAATTATGGCAAAGAAAGCGATACCGACTGAGAAGCCATTCTGTGCTCTCACTCTCAGTGAAAAACGCGTCTTTGAAAACGCGTTATCTGTGGAGTGCATTGTTTGCCAAGTCTTCCAATAACGCAAGATAAGCCATTGCACTGAGACAAACATTTGTCACTGCTGTGTTTTATAGGGTTTGACACCAATTATGCAAATTGTCTGTTTAAAACCAGACAAATGATAAATTGAGTGTTTTATAATTAAAGGAAACACAGGACATATAGGATTGCTTAATGCATAGTGACACTCTTAAATGCTTTTTATGTGTAGTGTCGCTATTCTACCACTAGATTCTCTGCGTAAGCATGCTCAGAGGTGTGCTTATATTTACACACATTTCTACGTATAAGTACAAGTTGGTAGATCCCACACTTTGCGTGAAACTATTCTTACGCACTCAAGTGGTGTAAAGGTCGACGTTCTGCTCCTGGCAGGACATATGTGGATTGCTTAATGCATACTGTGACACTCAAATGCTTTTTATGTGTAGTGTCTCTATTATGCCACTAGATTCTCTGCGTCAGCATGCTCAGAGGTGTGCTTATATATTTCACACATTTCTACGTATAAGTACAAGTTGGTAGATCCCACACTTTGCGTGAAACTATTCTTACGCACTCAAGTGGTGTAAAGGTCGACGTTCTGCTCCTGGCACTTCTCTTGCAGTTGACGTGCAGCAAAGATCATATCTATTGTCCCACGGCCCTGCCGGAACCCGCACTGACACTCAGAAAGCTTCCTATTCAACTGTGGACCGCCAGAGGTGTAGATTTCCGCTGGAGTCAGCCCCTGGTGCTTTGCCACTAGAGAGACATTTAACTGTTTCTACCACCTCAACTGCAGTAGGGGGGTCGGCAAGCGAGTGATCTATTGCAGCTTGCGGCAGACGGGCAATCGCTGCGTCATTGATGGAGGACGGGCGGTTAAGAACACTATTAAAGTGTTCTGCTTAGTGCTGAAGCACATCTTCCTTGCCTGTTATCAGTGTGTTCCCATCTGCACTGAGGAGGGTAGACAATCCTGAAGAAGTGGGACCGTAGACAGCAAGCCTTGAGTGCACTGTAGAAGTTCTTTATGTCCTTACGATCAGCAAAAGCCTGGATCTCGTCAGCTTTCTCACTCAGCCAATCATCCTGCATTCATCGCAGTTCAAGTTGGACAGTTCTTCTGATGTTGTTGAAAGCATCTTTCTTGGGTGCAGAGGACGAATCATTCAGGTATGATATGTGAAGTCGATGTTTTTCATCTAGCAAAGATTGAATGCGCTCGTTGTTGTCATCAAACCAATCCTGGTGCTTCCGTGTGGTGGGACCCAACACTTCCTTGGCAGTGGCATAGACTGCGTCTCTAAATGTAATCCAGTCTGAGTCAACATCATGCAAGTCAAAATTCAAAGGTTCCAGCTTGCTATCCAGCTCTTCTGCCAGTGACTGCTTAACCTGGGCACACTTCAGCTTAGAGACATTCAGTCTCATTGGAACCTTCTTCCCCTGCGGCCGTCTTGGAGGCTGAATTCTGATGTTAGGCTTGGAGATCAGCAGCCGGTGATCGGTCCAGCATTCTGCACCACACATTGCTTTAGTTACTTTGACGTCTTGCCTGTCTCTTTGCCTGACGATAACGTAGTCTAGTAGGTGTCAGTGCTTTGAGCGGGGATGCATCCATCTTATCTTATTCCGGTTTGAAAGGCGTTGAAAAATGGTGTTGGTGATTAGAAGCTGATGTGTGGTGCAGATTTTGAGTAACAGTATACCATTACTGTTGCAGCTGCCAATGCCATTGTTCTCTAGGACTCCTTCCCATGATGCATGAACATTGCCGACCCTGGCATTGAAGTCACCAAGAATAATGAGTTTGTCTGTTCTGGGAACGGCTAATATAGCCGCTTTCAAGTCTAGGTAAAAGCTTTCCTTGACCTCATTGGAGTTAGTCATGGTGGGGGCGTAGGCGCTGATGAGCATGACAAAGCGCTTCCTAGGGAGTGGAAGTCGGACTGTCATCAGGCGGTAGCTGATTCCTTTGGGAGGTGCAGTCAGCTTGTTGACCAAATTGTTCCCATCTGCCACGGTGCTCTTTTGCTTGCGTCCGATCCAGTAGAAAGTGCATCCAGCGTGCATTTCCGACAACTGTCCTTCTTTAGCATAGCGAGTCTCACTGAGAGCAGCTATCTGCACTTTGTATCTGACCAACTCTGTGGCAATAATGGCAGTCCTCCTCTCTGGCCTGTTGGTCCCAACACGGTCCAACAATGTGCGCACATTCCATGTGCCTATGATGAGCAGTGTCATCTTGGTTGTTTTATTTTCTTTTTTACCCCTTTAATGGGTTCCCCACCAGCCACGGCATGCTGGCCAGGGTAGAGGTGAAGCAGGCAATGTTTGAGGCAGTACTCCAACGCTGCTTCATTGATGGAAAGCGACCCTATGGCCTGAGCCGCCATTAGTGCAGGATTGTGACTACGTCTGCCAGTGTGACCACACCTGTCACTTCGCCATGCACCCGTCGCCGCAGGACTTGAGGGAATGATAGTGTGAAGTCATAACTTGCGCATGAATTGGATTACAGTGAGGGAGAGTTGCGCATGGTCATCAGCCTCACTCTCTCATCCCGGCCCACCTAAGTCCAGTGGCAAGACAAAGTCAAGACGGCTGGAGATGGGTAAGGATGTAATGGACGGCCAGCAGTGTCCTTCGTGTCTCACTGTGCCCTTGATCGCGCTCCACAGCACTTGCTGGAACCGCCTTTCTGATCGTTGAACCAATCTAGTGGTTTCTTCCGTGCAGCCTGCCGGGTCCAGTCTTCGCATGCATGGGCAGACAAGCCCTAGTTCACCGGGGGTTTGACGCCCGTCGGCTACCCTCACCTAGTTTAGCCCGCCAGTCGAAGTGGTGTACCATGTGTGGCCGCTGTTGCATGCAAACAGCTACTTGGAGCCATAGGTGAGAGCTGAGTGCAAGTGGGGACCAAAGCGGAATAACCACCCGAAGGTGCGACTGTTCGCCCATCAGAGGTACTACCCCTCCCTAACACCCCATAACACCCCCTTGTGTCAGCCCTGCCTGTGTAAGGTCTGGTTTGGGTTTTGTTTCATGTTCTTGTTTTCATTTCTTTTATTTTGTAATTTGATTTTTGCTGTTAGTGTCAAGCTTCCCTTGCCCTCTTGTATTCCTGCTATTGGTCCCTCTGTTCAATGTGTCAAGTTCTGATTGGTTGTTTTAGTCATGTGTCTTGTTCTTATTGGTTTATTGTCTTGTCATGTGGTTCTCAGTTCTGTTTGCCCATTGGTTGGATTGTGTCATGTGTTCTGCATTTGTTTGGTATAAGTAGCCCTCATGTTGCCATTGTCTCTTGTCGAGTATCGTCCCTGTAACCTCTGTTGGTGAGTTCTTGGTTTTGTTTATGTCCAGTCTGCTCATGTTATGTCTGTTCATGCAAAGTCAAGTCAAGTCAAGCCTTTGCTTATTGTTTGGTAGTGATGGGAGAAACGAAGCTTTTCGAAGCATTGAATCAATTGAACCAATTGCTTCGAAAAATGATTCGATGTTTCGAAGCCTCGGGAAACCAAGGCTTTCTGAACCGTTTGAGACGTTCATTACTCGAAGCTTTTTAACACAGTGCGCATTAGCGACATCTGGTGGTCAGACTCGGTTTCTCCAGCCTATCTAACGAAACACCGCGGAGCAAAGGATGGTTTGAAAAAGTTTTTAATCTGTGCCAACCGGTGCCAACTTGTGTCTTGCGTAGTCCGGTCAATGGATTCACATATTGATCGATAATATAAAATATACAAGTGTGTGATTTATAATTAATAATTGACGTGAGTAGTAGCAAAAATATTTTGGGTGAGCTGTTCGGGGGCTCTGAGACCCGAGCTAGAACATGATAAAATGCAATAATGGTGTGACGTGCGTTCAGTGTCTGTCTGGTGTTGAGGTTATTCTATACTATTCTACTGAATCCCAAATAAGTGTACACACACACACACACACACACACACACACACACACACAACCAAGTCAATGTAAAGTCAAACACAAGAGTCATGCGAATCGGCAATTTTTTTTTTCAAACTAGCTGTAGACCCGACCTTCCGATACTGCATGACATTCGAAGCTTCAAACGTCATCAATCATGTAGTATTGTCATTTCGATACAAGCATCAGGACATTGTATGATACAATAGTGCTTTGAAAACTGGAGCGGTCGGAGCCTCTGTATCAATTGTCTTGAAACAGCACATGCTGGCGAAACCTGCTGGTGAAAACATTGTAAAAGCATCAAGAACTCAGACCAAACTTACAAAACAAATGGAAATGTTTTTTTTTTTTTTTAGAAACACTTTTTTTTATAAATAAACACTTAAATACCATTAAATTTTAGTGTTTGTGTTATGTGTTTTAACTATAATGAAACTCATAACACACAATAAACTAAATTAATTTATTTAATATATTAATTGATTTATGTAATTATTTAATAAAGTATTTTGATTAGAGCTGTCTATAAAAACCCGCAGGCAAGAGTAGTGTTATCAGTCAGGAGAAGGAAGTGGTTTGGAATTCTGTCGTAAGCTCATTTTTGTTGTTTTTAGGGTATGATGTGATTTGTAGGTTGAAAGTACTGAATGTTTTTACACAATTTTTTTTTAAGCTACATCACCATCTGTGTTAAAGGGATGCTATCTTTTGTTTGTGAAGAATGAAACCATGACAAGAATAAAACTAGGCAGAATAGTCATTATGAATTTATTTAAGAAGATAAGTTCTAGAGTTGTAGCATTTAAACAATTTATCTTTTTGCACAGAACCTCCAGCTTTAGAGAACAGTCTTTCACATGGGACAGATGTTGCTGGTATGGACAGATATTTTTAGCAAGGTGAAACAGATGTGGAAATATTGTCTGGTGTTTTCCCCAAAACTCCAGTGGATCACTTGTTCTGCTGAGATAAGGTGTCTTCAAGTACCACTGTACTTCAACAGTTGCATCAGCAGTGATGCTATGGACTCTGTTTCACTTACCTTATTGTCCAGGAGTTCCCATAGGTTTTCCTCTCCATCTTCCCGTCCTCCTGCTGAAGTGGCTGCTGCTGAAGTTGATGTCTGAGGTGATTCTGGTGGTAGTTCTGTTTTCTCACGAATCCATGCACTGCATTCAGCAATGCAGTCCTTGACCGCAGCGTCAGCGTTGGCCACACTGCCAAAAGCTACAGTCTTAAATCTTGGATCCAGAAGTGTTGCTTTTGCAGGAGTCCTTATGGACTCCACACCTCCAAAGCATTGTTTAAGGTTTGCAATTATGTTGTTTGTCAGTTCAGTTGCTATTGTTGATGTTAGTTTGTGTGCTCTCTCATTGACTTTATGATATGAAACATCATCCTGACAATAGGTATCACCTTTGAAGCTGTGACCACCATCTCTAATGATTAAAAGCTGAAAGTGCTTGGAGACACTGTGAAATGGCATCAAACTGTCCACTGCTTAAGGGCATTATTTTGGTGTTTAATGAGGTTAAAGCAGCACCGCAAATGCTTCACGTTCTTCATATAGTCGCTGAGGCATAAAAAATGTGCTGTTCCACCTTGTTTCCACCTCCCGAATGAGTTTCATCCTTGGCCTGCCCATCTGTTGCTGGACTGATGACCGTTTTTCTGTGGCACTGGTGCTTGACCTGAAGTAGGTCACTACTTTTCTGCATTGATCTCTAATGTCACTGAGCTCGGCTGTTTGTGAGAGGGCTTTTTTTTTACCACCAGATTTAAGGTGTGAGCAAAGGATGGAATGTGTCTCACCTGAAGGAGATTTGCACAGTCATGTTTGCAGCATAGTCTGTGATTAGGCATGTAACTTTGTTCTGTATTCCCCAGGACTCCAGTAAAACACTCTTTGCTGTTTTAATGTGGTCTGCTGTGTGTTTCAGAAAACGTAAGAACTCCCAGCACAACAGTGGATAACTTCGCTTCATCAAGTCAGTGCAAGGTACGCATCCATATTCATTAAAAGATTTTGCCTGTTTCACCTCTGCCATCTCTTTTGTCGTTCTGTACTTTGCAGCAACCATGTTCTTTAGTGCTTGTCTTGTAGGAAGCATGTCCCTGCAAACATGTCCTTGTGGGGCCCATGCTGGCTTTTTGCGGGCACAGTGGGCTAGGACCAGCCCACACCAAACCTAAACAGGCCCGGTGCTGGCTTGCCCAGGTGAGGCCCACAGCTTTGGGCTCACCGCAGGCTCTCTGTGAGCAGCCCACACTATGGGACTGCCCACATTAATCCAATGATGGCCCAGTGTGGGCCAGACATGAGCTTGTTAATAAGAATTTTGTGGGCAGTTTTCTTCCTTACCACTAGGGATGCTAGGGTGTTTTAGGTTTCCTTAAGTAAAGCCATGTGGTAGAGAGAGTTAGAAATGGCAAGCAGTAGTGATGCAAAGTCTGATTCATTTCCGCGAACTGGTTCTTTTCGGACAGATCGGTTCATTGAACCGGTTCAAAAAGCCGATTCATCGGTTCCTGACGTCATCAAGCAATAACGTCTCTACGCATTTCTTTTCTAACGACTCAATGCAATGTTATAGATCAATGAAAAATTTAAATAAGTAATTTGTGTCCTCACATATTGAAACATTCAAAAAATAAAGTTATTTGTGTGAAAGCATATTGCTGATTATTGCCATATAATTCACTTAAGTTAATGGTGTTTGTGGTCACAGTTTCATTTGCTGATCCTTTGTCAGACACGACTGATTGACCAATATTGACTAGCCCACAACTCGGATAAGATTCCTAAAAGTTTCACACCTACAGCACACATTACAGACATATGTGCACAAGGATATGTTCTACATGTCTACAGTATAAAGAATGAATAAACCAGTCTTATAAACTCCTTGATTTCGCTTAAGCAACTTTAAATATAATATGCATGCACAATAAACTATTGTAAAATTTATTTACATCACTCGACAGAAAGTTTTTTTTTTTTTTCAGGTTTTAATAAAATGTAAATTAATAACAGTCATAAGCATATTTCCAGTACGCGCCTCAGGCTTGCACAGTATCGTCAACTCACTCATCAAAATCTTCGG
>NW_015557142.1:340082-341224 GCF_001515605.1 Sinocyclocheilus anshuiensis
TATAATTCACTTAAGTTAATGGTGTTTGTGGTCACAGTTTCATTTGCTGATCCTTTGTCAGACACGACTGATTGACCAATATTGACTAGCCCACAACTCGGATAAGATTCCTAAAAGTTTCACACCTACAGCACACATTACAGACATATGTGCACAAGGATATGTTCTACATGTCTACAGTATAAAGAATGAATAAACCAGTCTTATAAACTCCTTGATTTCGCTTAAGCATAATTACACACACCTGTGCGACTTCTGGACCCTCCATAAATACCACATTATGATGGCGAACCTATCTCAGCGCACTT
The DNA here is from genome assembly GCF_001515605.1 of Sinocyclocheilus anshuiensis. Classification (NCBI taxonomy): domain Eukaryota; kingdom Metazoa; phylum Chordata; class Actinopteri; order Cypriniformes; family Cyprinidae; genus Sinocyclocheilus; species Sinocyclocheilus anshuiensis. The sequence goes on from NW_015557142.1 coordinate 340,391, forward strand.
CAATTGTTCTGATGGCTTTTACTTGGTTTTGATTTACTGATAATAATTTGAAATGTTATGTTAGAGTTTATGGTTGCATGACATAAGTAAATAAAGTGCTGGTTTCTTCAAACAAGTCATCTATTAACTCAATTCAGTGATCATTTGTGTGTCCATATTATTAGTGGTTAGTACAAAAACACATATTCCCAATGGATTGAAGAATAAAGATGTGATCGTACATCTTTATTTCCATTAAATATTATGGTTCATTCAGAATGCCTCACATGAAAGTAAAATGGGTTGCAATAGCTGTTTCTTGTTGGCTTAACTTATGTTAGTCGTTATATTCATGGAAGATGAAGTTCTAACCACTGCATTAAAGACAATGCAAGTCCTCAGACCAATAGACAGTGGTGATGCAAAGTCCGATTCATCTCCGCGAACCAGTTGTTTTCGGACAGATCGGCTCATTGAATCGGTTCAAAAAGCCGATTCATCGGTTCCTGACGTCATCAAGCAATAACGTCTCTACGCATTTCTTTTCTAACGACTCAATGCAATGTTATAGATCAATGAAAAATTTAAATAAGTAATTTGTGTCCTCACATATTGAAACATTCAAAAAATAAAGTTATTTGTGTGAAAGCATATTGCTGATTATTGCCATATAATTCACTTAAGTTAATGGTGTTTGTGGTCAGTTTCATTCGCGAATCCTCAGATACGACTGACTGAACAATATTGACTAGCCTACAACTTGGATAAGATTCCTAAAATTTCGCACCTACAGCACACATTACAGACATTGATGCACAAACGCGGATATGTTCTACATGTCTACAGTATAAAGAA
>NW_015557142.1:341855-343248 GCF_001515605.1 Sinocyclocheilus anshuiensis
TTAACCCCGTGTTAGTTTTTTTTTTTTTTTTTTTTTTTTTTTTTTTTTTTCTTTCCTATTTTTAAGTGTATATTGCTGATGTTTTTTGCAGAGATGGTGTATGTATGTATGTATGTATGGCCTATGTTTGGATTGATGTTAAGAGTTTAAGACCGTGTATTTGTATGCATTTTAGAAGGACTCTTTATTGGTGAAGTTACCACATCATGGTCCAGTTTGAATACAGATTTAAAGTTCTTTTCGATGTGGGACCATAGTCTGGACTATTTTTGATTGTTCCTGGTTAGGAAGAGTCTGGTGTTTGAGAGATGTGGCGTGTTTTCATTACAAGAGGTTGGATTATTCATTTGCTATCAGCCAACTTCAGCTACGGACAGTGTTTTTTGTACTTTTGTGTATTTAGATGTTTGGTTATATGTAGCTATATTAACCTGAACTGAATGTTTTCTATTTGTATTTAATAAATCCATTGATTTGAAATCCCTTTTGACTGCTGTACATTTTTGACAATATAGACATTAGTTATGTGGTGACTGCATCCATTTCAGATGTACAATAACTGTTTTTCCCAAAGACTTAAGTTATAGTAGCTGAAAAGTATTTAAAATGAAACAGATGTATTGTTATAGATCAGGGGTGCATCCTGTTCCTGGAGATCTACCTTCCTACAGAGCTCAGTTCCAACCATGATTAAATAAACCTGTCTGTAATTATCAAGTGCTCCTTCAGATCCTAATTAGTTGGTTCAGGTGTGTTGATCAGGACCAGGGTTGGGTACCCCTGTTGTAGATTAATAGTGTGGGCTAAGTGAGGGCTGCCTGAAGTTACCACATCATGGTCCAGTTTGAATACAGATTTAAAGTTCTTTTCGATGTGGGACCATAGTCTGGACTATTTTTGATTGTTCCTGGTTAGGAAGAGTCTTTTGTTTGAGAGATGAGGCGTGTTTTCATTACAAGAGGTTGAATTATTAATTTTCTATCAGACAACTTCAGCTACGGACAGTGTTTGGAAATTGATGCACTACAGATAATTCAGATTAGTCATTGCTGAAACGCCATGGAGGTTTGTTTATTGAATATAGACAAACAGTTTTTTTTCTATTTTTAGAGTGCTTAAACTCTCGCTAGATGTAAATCGATGAAAATGTTATTTGATCATGTAAATGTTCTTGGCTTACTTTCTGTAAAATGAAAGTGTTATAATTAGTAAAATACAATGATTTTATTAAATCACTTTAAATACAAAATTTGTCATATTAAAAATATTGTATTACATGACAGCCATAAGTAAAGTACTTAAGTAAAAAGATGGGTCTTATGTGTAGGTAATACAGGTGCATCTCAATAAATTAGAATGTCGTGGAAAAGTTCATTTATTTCAGTAATTCAAC
>NW_015557142.1:343674-352749 GCF_001515605.1 Sinocyclocheilus anshuiensis
TACTTCAGTCTGTGTGCACTGAATTTATTTAATACACGAGTTTCACAATTTGAGTTGAATTACTGAAATAAATAAACTTTTCCATGACATTCTAATTTATTGAGATGCACCTGTAGATTACACTTACATTAGACTACTTGGCCATCAACCATTATAGATGCAAAATTAATTTACTTACACATATTCGAGAATCAAGATGTTTCATGGTATAGTTAACAATTTAGGAATATTTCAAATATAAAAAAAGGAAAAATTAAATAAAATCAATAGGCCCACATCAGTTATACACTATTGTGGCTGATGCTCTGTTTGGACAAACAGAAGTCTGAGTTTGAGTTTGGAAGCAGTCATTTGTTGTACTTTATTTTACAGTACATACACTTACAGTGCACTTACACCGAGTAATAGTAACATAGAGAAACTACTTGGAATTAATATGGGTTAAGGTCAGGGTTAGTACTTAGTTATTATCATAAGGACATAGTGCATACATGTAGAACAGGACAGTAAAATGTTCCACCAATGTTACTATTAATATTACTATTACAAAAAAAAAAAAATGGAGTTTTACAGTTTGGTGTGTAACTTGTAGCCAGTTGATACATAAACAGTATACCCCAACATCTATTACTTTTCTAACCAATTTGAAACTGTTGGACAATGAAATAGGTGAGAAATCCAATCCATTGAAGTAGAGACCTGAAATCTTTTGACATTGTCCAGTACCTAGTAAACACCTAGCAACTTCATAGCAACCTATTAAAAATGGTCAGTACAGCTTAGCAAATGAACTGAACTCTCGAGCATCATGGTAATAAGAAGCACCATTGCATAGCTGTAATGTCTTGAAAACAGGAGGAGATGGTTGGGTTGTAGCGTTTATGAACATTTACTTAGGAACATAGTGTCAACAGAATAACAGTGCCGAACTGTGCACGTATCATTTTCCTGTGCAAAACAACCTCCCAAGTTCTTAAACCCTCCCAGTCTTTATCTCTCTTAAAGGAGCATCACCACAGCAACAGTCATTAAATACACTACACCCCTTTCCTCCAGTCCACAAAATCTGAAAACTTAGTAGGAGAATGATGCTCCCTTCTGGGATATCTCTGTGGCAAGGGGGAATGAGATATGTCCCCAGCCCCACTCACATTCTCAGCAACTTCATCATCAGGGTTTATCTCAATTGCTGTAGGCGGCTGGGTGGCAGGCAGTTCTGCTCCTAAACTCTCAGGTGGTGGGACAGTACAGCTATGGGATCCAGCACTGATGAGTCTAAGGAGCTGCTCTTTCCTGTAGCTGACAATTGACCTGCCCAGACAGCAACATAGTGTTGGTTCTGGAACCAAAGCTCATAGGCCTTTCCTGGCCATCATGCTCCATATGGAGCAATAAAGCTCCAAAGCCATAAGGTGAGGCATCACAAACCACTGCCAGGGGTTTCTTTTCATCATAATGCTCCAAAACCTCATCTGTTTGCAGTAATTGTTTTGCCTGAGCATAAGCCATGTTCTGCTTGGCTACCCATTGCCAAGTAGTAGACTGGTCCAAGAGCATATGCAGGGGTTCCAAAATGGTAACTTTGATGGGCAAGAAGCAGCTATAAAAGTCAAGAACTCCCAAGAATGCTTGGAGTTCTGTTTTTTTTTTTTCTGTGGGTGTGGAGCTTTTTGCATAGCTTCCACCTTTTCACGACTTGGCTTGATGCCATCCTTGTCCAATCGAAAGTCTAAAAACTTAACTTAAGTAGCTGCAAAGATCACAGTCACAGGCTGTTGACACTCCGAATTGCAAAAGATTGTTTCAAATCAAGTTTGGTGAATACTACTCTCCCAGCTAGCTTTGAGAACAGTTTAGATGCTGTAGGCATAGGCTACACATCAGGCGTAATGGCTGTATGCACAGTTTAGTGGTAGTCACCACAAATTCTCAGGTCCCCATCTTTATTTATTTATTTTTTATTTTTTTTTGCTATGGCCACTATAGGTGTGGCCCACTTTGATTGCTGCACAAGTTCAAAAACCCCTTGAGCCACCAATTTGCCCAGCTCCTTGTCAAGCTGTGGCCGTAGAGCAAAGGGGACTGGTTGAGCCTTGAATAAAAGGTGGGGTAGCTGTGGCATCAATGTCAATAGAGTTTGGAGGGGCTCTGCAAACCCCAATATCCTGGAAGACGTATTCATAATCAGTTAATATTTGCTCTATAGACTGCAATTGTACCCTGTGTGCTCCTTTCACCATTATACCAAGTGCATTAAAACAGTTTCATCTTGTGCCCTGGATGATGAACAAAGGTAGTGTGTTCCGTTTTCCTTTGCGCAGTACTTCCACAAAAATGTTGCCTTTTACTTCCAAGGTTGCCTGTGATTTTGCCTTTAGAATTCCCTTGTCTTGGTGCATTTCAGGGGGCTGATTTTGCTATAACGCTCACTAATCAAGGAGCATGCCGCTTCTGAATCCACCTCCATTGTGTTCGCTTATTAGTTCAGTATAACAGTGGCCAGAAATGGTTTCTTCCCATTCTTTTTTGATTTTTTCAGTGGTGCTGTAAACTGGATAATCATCCTGCTGCCTGTGTGTTATGCCTCTGGCATTGCTGTATCCTTGTCAATATTGTGTCTATTCTTTCCAAAACAAACACCAGCTATGTGTCCCTTTTTCTTCCAGTTATGGCATACCACAGTGGTGAACTTACAGGTTTGTGGAGTGTGCTGACTGCCACATCTGAAACATGGTTTGTCGCACTTGTGATTTTCACTCAGTCTTATCTTATGGGCTGCTGTGTGAGCTGCATAATAAACATTGTCGTCAGGCAGCGATTTGTTTTGTTGCTGACGAAGGAGATGGACATTTAACAATGCTGAATCAGCAGCCAGCACCTTTTCCTCTGCTTCTTTAAATGCAAGTGTGGGTTCAGCCTGTAAGTGGCGCTGTAGTGTCTCATCCAGAACACTGCACACAATTCTATCACACAGCATGGCTTCTAATCTCCAAAAGCACAGTGCACAGACAAATGCCAAAGCTCAACAATGTCATTAGAAATGCTTTGATTAGGTTTCTGTTTACAATTGTGAAAATTAAAATGCTGAACAAACTCTGATGGCACTGGGCTTCAATGGCATTTCAAAGCAGCCACAATGTTTGCAAAAGTCGCGGGCACTGTTGGCGCAAATACTGACCACAAAGTAGAGTATGACTTTGCACCACACACACTAAAGCCTAGTTCAGATTACACAACTTTAAACTGTGTTGTTAAGACTACATGACTTGCTGTCTGTCTTGAAGTCGTTGTGGTGTTCACACTGTGACACTACATAAATGATCCGCAACAGGGTGTCACACACTACACGAGCTGACAACAACTCTGTCACCCAACGACACGGTCCCAAAACTCATGCAGGAAGTTGAATGGGAATGATGCGAAACAACAAGTGAAACAGGAATTGTTTATTTGAATATGGATGTCGGGAAGAAATTAGTGCTGCAAGCTGTTTGCATGATGATCTGTTCTGAAAGATTTCGCTCCATTTCTTGTGTCCAAACTTTTCTTAAAGGCATGTTGCTGCTTCTGTTTTTCTTCCACTGACCTCAACCCATGCCTTGCTCTCTCATTGGCTGTAGCTTGTTGCGACACCTGACACCACGTGATGTCAAGTCGGCCAGCAGGTCCAGATATTTAGCATGCTAGAGATTTATTGGGGTCAGCAATGCGTCGACAAGTCATCAGTGAGCCTCTTTGATGCTTTGTTGAGTAGTTCACACATAAAGATTGCCGAGTGCTGAATACCTGCTGATTTTCCCCCGATCACAGCCCGACTTGTCGACAAGCTCATTGACTTGCATATCGGGCTTAAATCGGGTTTAAAATCCTGTAGTGTGAACATGGCATAAGCAACACAGAGTGTTTCTTTGCATCATCCTCAATGTCGTTTGCATGCAAAAAATATTCCAGTCTTTCAATGTATTCTTCAAAAGAGACATGCGGCCCAGGGTAGCCATGTTCGCATTCAGGCAGCAATCTATTTTCGTCTGCGTATCAGCCTCACAATTGACATCTGCAAGCTGTAGGTCCGGATCCGCTCGTCACGAGTGTAATGTAACAGAATAACTAAATTTATTTAATAACTAAATAAATGACACTTAGAAGCTTTAATGATTTTCCTGGGCAGCTTTTTCACAACCTTCTTTGGCTTTAAATAAAGTACGGTTAGTCCTGAGGCTGCAAGTGTGAATGGAATGAACAATATTAACTGTGAGACCTCAGATTTCAGGATCAGTTCTGATGCAGTGAGATCCAGGCAGACGAAGTCTTTCAATAAAGTTGTATTTTATTTGAATATAAAATCATAAATGATAACAATAACAGAAGACAGTAATAATGAAAAAAAAATAAAAGAAAATGAAAGAAAAAGATTAAAAGTATACAAAATTGGAATTGAATATATTCTGCAAAAATTTAAAAGAGAGTAATCTAAATATATAAGCATCTAAGTATAATAATCCTTGTAGAAGAAAAGTGACAAATGCCTTTGCAGCATGTGCTGAAAGCGAGAGGAAAAGAAGAAGCTAAACCTAGAAACAACTCATCTTGAATGTCAGACGAATTTATCCATTGTGTCATTACTTACATATTAGTGATGGCCGCTTTTGAAACACTGCTTCATGAAGCTTCGAAACCTTTGCGAATCAATTGTTTCGAAACAGTGGTTCGGAGCACGTATCAGAATGCCAAAGTCACGTGATTTCAGTAAATGAGGCTTCGTTACGTCATAACTGTTTCAAAACATTTAGAAATTTCAATAGTTCGCCTTGAACCCGTGAATCATGCGAGTTCACTGAGATCACCCCGCAGCGGCGAACCACTGCATCATCGTCCATGGTTATACGATCTCGGATCAGTTTGATCAATTTGTATGCATTTTTATTGAGACATTTGTGTAATTAAAAGGATGAGTAGTAGTTAATAGTCTCTTACTGGCCTGTTTAGACAAGCTCTCCATAAAACAAACAAAACAAGCCCTTGCAAATGAATAATAATTATTTTAAAGATGTATCGGCCTATTATACACACTTCGTTTTTAATGGTATTTTATTATTTTGATTGCATCTAATATATTATACTTTTAAGAAAGCGTTTTCATTGGGTTTGTAAAAGCTGTTTTTATGCATGTTTTCGTCTGAGTTTTTGTTGCATTTACATAGTTTTGACCAGCAGGTGTCACCAGCATTTTGAGCGCTTCGAAACAGTGAATCATTTTGCAAAGCAATTGGTTCAGTTGATTCGAAGCTTCAGAATGGTTTGTTTCTCCCATCATTACTACATATTATCAAATATTTCCCCTACTTAAGCTAAATTCAGTTCAGTACTAGGTCATGTTGACATAAACTCTAAAATGCAATAGATAGAAGTCAGCCACATGTTCTTTTGGCTTTTTTTTTGCCAGAACAAATGTCTTTTAAACACTCAGTTACAGCAGCCAGGAAAAAAAAACAAAAATACTAATGTTAAAAATCAAGGGTCAAGAGCCCAACTAAAGCAAACACTGACCTCAATGATGGTAACGTCAAACAAAACAATAAAACATTAACATGTGAACCTCAGTTAATTCTCAGTAAGAGCTTCTCTAGACGTCTGACTGAAATAAAGTCCGTCTGGTTAGCAATGAGTGAAGCTGGTGATGCTGTGTGTGGAGTTGTTTAATCCTCCTCTGGTGAGATCTTGAAAGATTTAATGTATTTTATAAACGACGATTTTTAACACAAACCGTTGCAGTCTGTCAGTCTTATAATGGAAGTGAATGGGAATCACAGCTTTGAGAGTAAAAAAAAAACATACACAAACAAAACCAAATTAAACCCTGCGGCTCGTGACGATACATTGATGTGTAAAGACATGAAACGATCAGTCTGTACAAGAAACTGAAAAGTATTTATATCATCAATGGTCCATTTGAGAGATAGGTGCATTTATAAGTCTGTGATCCGCCGTAAAGCAAGAAGAAGATGCGTCACGCACCGGCTGTCGAGGATGCGCTTAAGACAGTTCAGACAGTTCAGACATTGCAGTGCATCAGAGGTAAAAAACTATATAAATACTGTTCAGTTTCTTGCACAGACCGATCATTTTGTGTCTTTACGCATCAATGTATCGTCACGAGCTGCAGGGTTTAATTTGGTTTTGTTTGTGTATGTTTTTTTTTTACTCTCAAAGCCGTGATTCCCATTCACTTCCATTATAAGACTGACAGACTGCAACAGTTTGAGTTAAAAATCTTTGTTTGTGTTCTACTGAAGAAACAAAGTCACCTACATCTTGGATGCCCTGGGGGTAAGCAGATAAACATCAAATGTTCATTTTTGGGTGAACTATCCCTTTAAGGGTTTTTATCTTTGGAACTTTTTTTCATGTTTTTGCACCTGTGAGCACTTTACTGGCTTGGGAGAAAACAAAATAAAAATAAAAACAGGCATTTAATGTCCTCCATTTGTTGTTTGAAAAACTCTAGACGGTATCCCTAGTTGAATTGTGACAATGACACACACACACACCTCTCCCTCTGGCCAGAGTTTCAACAAAACAAACAACATAAACACAGTTATTTCTTATCAGGTTCACATCAAATAAACATCAAATTCAAGCACATCATTGTGGAACCTACAAAGAAAAACAAGAACATTATTCCTGTAACACAGGAAAAAGGTTAACAGGTGTCAGAGCAGCAATCATAGTCAATCTTGAGTGTTTATAGTCTCAGTATTATTGTTAGTAGAGCAAGCAGGAAAGAGTTTCATTTGCGTTAAATGCATCCATCGAGTCTAGCCTGGCTCGATTTCAACAAGCACAGAAGTTGGAGTCGTCAACAATACTGGATAAGGGCCTATATAATGAGAAGACATTAGCCCAAAAACTCCCAATCTTTTCAATGAAAACGTTATCCCCCACTTGTACAGGATTTTGTGCTTTTAAATGAAAGGCTGCGTTGATAATATCTTTTGCATTCTGAGCTCTGAGTATCGGGTATTCTTGTAAAGTGTCTTTCAATGGGCCTGATGGACCAGCCTGTAATAATGGAGTGTTGTATGGTAACGCCATTGGTCGTCCCATATAAATGTCAAACAGTGACAATCCTGTTGTGTGGTTTGGGGTTGCTCTCATAGTCATGAGAACAGATGGCAGGTATTTAAACAATCCACCATCGTACTCACTCAATTTTGCTCCAGAATCAGGTTGCTATTCGGGTACGTTCTCATTCATTATTGCTGGTTCAAATGATTCAGCTTCAGGATGAACTTTGTTCAGAACGGGGTGGAAATTTATAGCAGAGCACAGTTCATATTCTTCGTCGTCATCACTGTCTGATTTGGGCTGATGTTCTGGCTCTTTCCTTTCCCTTAGCTCTGTTTTTTTCGTTTGTGTTTGGCATTCTCTTTTCTCCGTCTTTTCCACAGGTAGACTTTTGCAGGGCAGCGGGAGATTTCTGTGTACGACTCGACTGTCCTCCTTTTTCTGGTCTGATCTCATACACTGGACCATCAAGGCTTTTTCTACTGATCACGGTATACACACAGCACAGTTTACCAGGCCCTCCTCTTTCACTCAGGTTCCTGTGTAGGACTCTGTTGCCAGGCCAAAGTTCAACACCATGGACTTTCTTGTCATAGTATTTCATTCCTCTCAAGGCCTCTTTCTTGGCCGTCATTGATGCATTTTCATAGGCTTCCTGCATCCGTGTTCACCGGTTTGCCACATAACTCGCATAACTCTGCTTTTTCTCATTTACCTGCAGATTGAACATGAGATCGATGGTTAGTCGGGGTGAACGACCGATTAACAGGTAATATGGCGAGAACACAGTCGATTCGCAGTGGGTGCAGTTATATGCGTGGACCACTTTTGAGAGTGAGTTCTTCCAGTCAGCCTTCTTGGCATCACTCAGGGTTCCGAGCATGGACAAGATTGTCCTGTTGAATATTTCAACTTGTCCATTGCCCATTGGGTGGTAAGGGGTTGTGTGAGATCCACGCACATCACAGACATTCTGCAGCTGTTCCATCAATTGGTTCTTAAACTCTCTTCCCATGTCGTTGTGTATTTTCTTGGGGAAGCTAAACTTGAGGGCAAAATCACCAAAGACATGCTGTATAACTTTTTTTGCAGCCTTGTTTCTCAAGGCATAGGCCTGTGCGAAACGTGTGAAATGGTTCATCACTATACTGTTAGTATGTATTCATGCCCATTTTTCAGATTCATTCCCGTTTCCAGATGGAGGAAGTCTATAGATACAAGCTGAAATGTGTATGTGGCTTGAATTTTAGTCAATGGGGCTTTAGTAGTCTTTTTCATTTTTTCACATACACGTGTCACAAGTGTTCCGTCTCCTTTTTTATATGGGGCCAGTAAAATCGCTCACAAATTAAACGTAGAGTCCTCTCTATTCCGAGATGACCCATTTCCTGATGCAACTCCCTGTAAACCATTTGATGGTAATTCCTGGGTAGAATAAGTTGGTTTCTCTTTCCCGCTCTTCTGTACAAGACTCTGTCATCCCTCAAGTGCAGTCGTGCCCACTGTTTCACCAGGAGTCTAACTTCACTCGAGTATGACCGAATGGGCGACTGTTATTCTTTTTGTACTCCAGTACACGGCTAATAACAGGGTCTCTCTGTTGGGATTGTTTGATCTGTTCCCGCGAAAGACACCGATTAGTGGGCAGTGAGTAGGGGTGTTAATCATCACTGGTTTCACGATTTGATTCGATTGCGATTATTATGTCAACGATTTGAATCGATATCACAATGCTTCACGTTGCGTTGCATCCTCAGTTTTCAATATTGCTGCACATGGCTAAATTTTCATCAGTGAATAGTATACAAGCAGTCAGATATATGAATTCCTTTTTTATTTTTATCTGCTCCAATAAAGTACGCTTTCTGAATGTAGCAAACTTCAAACAAAACTTAAGTCTGAACACAGCAGACAAAAGGAGCATTTAATAACTAATAAACACCAGTAAATACTAAAGGCACATGAAACTGTCAAGTACTGTACTTAAATACTTATATACTTATATATATA
>NW_015557142.1:353158-382487 GCF_001515605.1 Sinocyclocheilus anshuiensis
TATATATTCTTATATATACAGGACTGGGCACAGGGCACTTCCTGAATGTAGCAAACATCAAACAAAATTTAAGTCTGTACACAGCAGACAACAGGAACATTTAGAACTACTAAACACTAGTGAATACTGCAGTGCTCTAACATACAAAATAAAGCAAATAACAAATATAAAATGACAGCACAGGGCACTTCCTGAATATGCCAAACAACACAAACATGAGTCACTGCTCAGCATTTGGGAATTTGTAGGTTTTTCTGTTAGAATATTAATTGATGCTGTCCCAGCAAACTCACAAGCAGCGATGGTGAGGCCTTTCATTTGGGAACAGAGAGTCTGTCCTTCATGAGTGTTTCTGTTCCTTTTCCCCCAAGCACTTCATCCATTTTGTTCCTCCTAGGTGTACACTCAATCTGTGTTTGAACAAAATAATAGAAAATAGCATTAAACTAGCAGACTGTGTACTCAGTCAATGCAACAGCTCACATATATTAGGATAACTGTTTTTTCAGTCTTAACTGAAAACTAATTAATTCAATTTTTAGTCATTGTAGCTACTAATAGTATTATGAATGTTTTGAGTTTTAATTTTATACATTTTACAAGAAACATGATGGAATTACCTCCAAATATACAGCCTACTCAGTCACTCTGTACAGTATATCTCCAATCTCTCCTCCTCTGTGAGAAAAGGCATTCCCTTAAAACGAGGATCGAGGGCAGAGGCTGTATAAAAGATATTTTTCTCTGCCTCACTGCAGGAGATCTGTTTTCATTGCATTCTTTATGTCATGGATCATAAGCGAGTCTCCGGTGGTGTCTGACATATTTTCTGGAGGAGTTGCACATTTAGAGGAGCAATGAGAGACACTGTTGGATTGCGCTCTTCTGACATCAGTGTGGTCACATCATTCATTGGCTTTAATGCCCTCACAGCATCCTCTGCATTTGACACATCTGTTTCAGTGAGAGTGCACAGGTCTGACTCTCCTTTTCTGATTTCGCCAGTTTCCACCTCTAAAACTGTCCATCCAGTATAGCGTGTGTTCCCCTCGCAGAAACTGCTTCCATCTACGAATAAGTTCCGTGAGTCTTTAAAAGGTTCATTGTGGATGAAATGTCCCTTGTCAGATATGATAACATCAGTACATTCATGTGAATATCCTGGATTGTCCATCAGAGAGGCAGTATTGGTTCTGCTGTCAGCAATCACGATGAGCTGAGGACTCTTGAGCAGTGGTGTATAAAGTACCTGAAAGCCAAGTAAAAGTACAGATATCTTACCAGAAAATTACTTTGGTAGAAGTTGAAGTCACCTTTTAGAATATTACTTGAGTAAACGTCTTAAAGTATGTGATATTTATTGTACTTAAGTACGAAAAATTTTTTTAATCTTAAACGTACTTAAGTATTGAAAGTAAAAGTACAAGTAAATGCAAAATGGAAAAGAAGCAAATAAATAAAAAATATGTAAAAAAGCAAATATATAAAAAAATGCTGAAAAAGCAAATATATAAAAAACTTTTCATACACAGCTTGAGTAGCAAGATTGTGTTCAGTTTTAACTCTTTCTTCCATTTTGTATTTTTGGGTAAGAATAAGAAGCACTTCATCTGGTACTTAAGTGTCTTTCATTCCAACATAAGAAAGCATTTCTGGAATCTGCATCTGACATAGCATTTAGATGTATTTACACAGTTTCTCTTTCTTTTCCCACTTCCGATCCTCCTCCTTTCGGTGGTAGCATTCTCTCATCATCATTTTCATCAGCTCTTGTGAGTCGAAACACTGATGTATTTTGTTCTTGTGTGGATTCAGCTTGAGCTCGGTCAGCTTGGAATCTTTGCGAGTTCCTTCGTTGATTCCTTGGACTGGTTGCTCCTGGGTGACCAAGATGGTAGCTTACCCCGGGATGAAGGTTTCTCAGGAAGAGAGTTTTGAAGTTCAGATTGTCTTCCATGTCCGGTTCGTTGCGAGTTCCGAAGTATGCTCGTCTGAGTTGGCTGTAGTAGGCTTGAGGAGATTCATGACGTCCTTGTCTCGTCTCCAGGGCAGCCACTAGTCCTTGTTCTGACTCAGGGTCAGCGAATTCTTTAATGAGGGCTTCTCGGAGCAGGCGGTTATCAGTTTTTGTGTGAGCAGGCTGCCGGTCCAGGAAGCTGTGGACTTCAGGGCTGGATGTTGTTCGGAGCAAATAGAGTCTATCTTTGTCAGTGACATTGGGTCTCATTTCCAGATGGAAATCGACGTCTTGCAGATAAGCTTGGACATCCTGGCTACCTGGCACACTTGGGGTGAATTTGCCAATGTTTCTGGCGAGCTTGTCGAGGTCTTTGAGGTCCAAGCCATGCAATGCTCTGTGGCTGGTTGGAGCAAGTTCTTTTAGCTTTGTCGTGAGGTAAAGTTCTTCAGAGGGGGCTGGTGAATGTTTCAGCACTGCCCCCTCCCCCTTTTGCACATGCGTCAGTCCAGGAACAGGTGACCCTGCTTGGCAGGGGTGAGACTGGTGCCCGTCGTGTCCTTGTAGGCTCAGGGCGCAGCTCGTAGGCATGTCTGAGTTCCTCTCTGATGCTGTCGGACTTCTCTTTGATGTAGTCCAGCTGTTGTGTTAGGCGACTGATCTCATCTCTTGACTCATCCAGGTGAGTTTCAAGGGATTTAATTCAGCCAATCTTGTCTCTGAAGTCGGCCTTTACCTTTTCCAGGAGCTGTTCTGCATATTGTAGCTTGTTGGAGAGATCAGCGTAGTCAGCCTTGCCTTGTTCCATTTCTTGGGTCGTAGCTGCTAGGGTCTCTTTTAGCCTAATGATCTCCTCCTCGGCGCCTTGTTCCGCTTCATCAGGCCCTTCCTGTTTTCTTGGGTAGTAGCTGCTAGGGTCTCTTTTAGCCTAGTGATATCCTCCTTGGCGCCTTGTTCCACTTCACCAGGCCCTTCCCATCGTTCCTGAGCATCCAGTTCTAGCTGCTCGACGCGTCGTTGTGCGCGTGTTAGCTCCTGCTGGAGATGGGCGGCGTGCCTGTCACTCAGCTTGAGGGTGGCGATGAGTGTGTGGCTTAAGGAGCCGGTGATCTTTGCTAGTTCTTTGTTACAGTAGCTCCGACTTGGGTCTTGTTTCATGAGGTTTGCTATGTTGTCATCCAGCTGGTCCTGTGTCTGATGCCTCAGTGTTTCAGCAGCCTTAGGTAGGAGGCTGTCTGTTGCAACACTTAGCCATGTCTCGAGGTCCTCCAAGTGGCCAACAGTCTGTTGTGCGAGACATGTTTTGGCACGGTGAGGGAGATCTAGAACTTAGACTGACACAGACCTTGAAGAAGAGAGAACAAAACAAAACAAACAAACAGAGGTGTAAGTGTGCAATGTCAAGTGTGGTTTGACGTAAGCACACACAGGTAGCACAGCTAGAGAACAGAGGGAGAAAAAAAACAAAACAAACAGAGCAAGGAACAGGATAATTGGTTGCGTCCGATTTTCCTGTAAGAGAAAGTTGTTTTTTTTTGTAAGGAAAGAAAGTTAATGGTAAGATGAGAGTGAAAAATGAAACAACAAAATACCTTTTCTGGTTGCAGAATTAGTATAATTACATTTTCTTCTGTTTTCCTTTTTTGTTAAGTTTGATTTAGAAGGATGCTTCTAAACCGGTGTTTGGAAATGGGGATTTCTAAATACCAGGACTGTGATTGTCATTCAAATTCCTCCGGGTGAAGGAAAAACAATAAAAATGACAGTATTGGTTTCTTAGCTGATAAGATTGACACCATACACCAGTTAGATTGTTTCTAGATGAGTGTTCAATTTTTTGGCGGATGCCTATCAATCCTCTTGTTGACCTGTTTTAGCCTTAGCTGGGTAGGGTTTCACAAGAGAGTGGAAGGTAAATGAAACACAATTTTGAACCGATGTTCTCAAGTTTCACAAATACCTGTTCAATTGCTAACGTTCTCTGCTTTATGATTTTCACAGGCAAAATCCCAGCAAACAGCCGCAGTAGTCAACTCAGAAGAAAACAGCTGAGAGAGAGAAGAAGGAGAGAGAAGTTTTACTCCCAATGTTAGGAAAAATGACAGGGTGGTGGCGCTGTTAAATTGATACACCTAGGGGGTTGGTTTTGCTGTGTTAGCAGGATAAGACTAACTTAACCTAAGTACTGTTAATTAAAATCATAAGAGCAATTTATAATTAAATTAATCCGTACCACCCTAATTACTTACAAATGCAATTAAACATTTCAGAGCCCTATTGACAGTTAATGATTAGAAATTCTAATGTTGTTGTCATTAGATTATAAGAGCAATTTATAATTAAATTAATCAGTAGATATTGTTGCTATGTGAAAGCAGGAACTGAAATTAATTTGTGAAATTAAATTAAAATTTGAAATCTGTAATTAATTATGAAATTATGAACGATTTCAAATCCTGAAGGATAGCAAATTAATAATATCTACTGATGTCACTAAAATTATAAGAGCAGTTATGGAATCACTCACAACGTAGCATTAAAGTAATGAGGACGAGAACCATAATTAATTGTTAATAAAACAACAGTGTTTAAACTGGTATAGTAAACAAGCTGAAGGGGAAAGGACAAACCTTTAAACGACCGTGATTAAAACTAACTGTGAGATTGCTAATCTGATGGTTGGTTAAAATCGCGTAACAGTTACAGTAAGGTTTATTAAGTTTGCATCTGTCAACGTTCTTTTCAATGGGAGGAGAGGAGAAGAGAGATAAGATGGATAAGTGTAAAAGAGAGAGAGATGAGGTGAAAGAACCCACTAGTGTGAGAGTTCAGATACACACGCTTAGATCACATCAACACTGCCAAACATTGCATTCAAGACCACCACAATCCTACGTGCTAACCGCTAGCCTTCAATGCTACTAGCTTTGCATGGGCTTCAATGCAAAAGCATTAGCTTCAGTTAGCTTAGCTCATGCTATTTGTTTACAAATAGCTCGGCTAAAAAATGGCACTGCGAACTGCGCTTGCGCACTTGTAAGTCACCTCCGGAAAAGGTTTCTTAGAACTTCCGGGTTACGGCTGTTACTATGGCAACATACCCTGCAATAACTAGCATGCTCGAAAAAAAAATGGCGCTGGTGAACTGCGCTTGCGCACTTGCAAGTCACCCCGGAAAAGGTTTCTTAGAACTTCCGGGTTACGGGTGTCACTATGGCAACGTACTTTGCAGTACGCTAGCATGCAGATTACACAGTTTACGTGCTTCATGTGAAATCGTGGCGCATTTCACACTGAACAGCCAAAAAGCACTCTTTAGATTCTTATCTTTATAGCGCTGAACACTCAACTCGTTCGAGTGAGGTAAATTAATGTACAGATTTACTGCAATTAATACAATGTTATTGAGATCTCGGCGGATCTCTGCACTTAGTCTATTTATACAGACAAAAACACACGTGGATTTAACCACAATCCTCCCATAAAATAACGTTCGGACACTCTCTGAGCGCCGTGTTCTAAGTTCACTAGCTTGTAGTTAATTAAATGGCCAGAGAGCATTAGTTAGCTAAATTAATGGTCTCAAACCGGGAGATAGCCTAGTTGTTCAACATTGGGAAACGCAATGTGAATCAATCTAGCTACAGACAAGGCCTAACAAGAGACGGAACAAGGAACACGCTTGCTTCTCTCTTCGTGCGCTTTTAGAGCGACTTAGTTTTGTTTGTTTTTGTCTCGACAGACAAACTTAAATGTTTTACTGCAGTTCACTTCTTTAAACAACTCGAGTTGCACATTCAAACATTCAACACGCTGGCATGCCACAAAGTATACAGTAACACAACAAACTCTGTTTCTCAGTATCTAATCTATTTTTCCGGATAAAAATAGAAAAGATTCAACACAATAATGTCTTGTTTTTTTTTTTATTTTTAAGCCAAATCTGCCCGCTTTCGATGCTCCACCAATTATGTAGGAAATTAACTCTTTTACTTTAGCTCTTTTCAGAGGGGGAATCGAATCTGAAGATTCAAAGTCATCCTGATTGAACTGATTCCAAAATTGATAGTTTACACTTTATCAACGGTCGTCCAGCGAGACGTTAACATCAGTATATCTTACCAATTTGAATATTTGTACTACCCTGGCCACAGGTTAACACATGCTTGTGATAATTTATAAGTTATGAGCTAGGTAGCTGGATCTGGGCAGGGTTTAACTTTGAAAATACAACACAAGACAATGATTCTTATAATGAAACAACAGTTTATTGGCTATTCTAGATTACATTAAACTAAACTAATGAAAACACACACACACCGGATGATGATTAACGGAGGTTGCATGAAGTCCCAAAGTTTTAATACTCGTTTTCTACGAGTTCTTTAAATTCAACCTGAGAAAACTCATAAAAGCAGAGACTTGGCTTATGTTTACTGCTTAAACTCAATTCAGCACCCATTCAGCAGATAGATGAAAAGATTTTGTTTGGTACTTGCGTTCGAGCTGACGGCTGAGCGGAGTTTTCCAGTTGCTGGCTTTTCAGGGAATCCCAGTACCTTTGATTGGTTGCTGATCTGTCGTTTGGATGACGTCGTTTCTGGGGATGCCCTCCTGGAGAATGGAGGTTGCCTTGTGACGTAGGAGCTTCGAAAGTCGGTTGCCTTAGATACAGAGAGTGATGCGTGGTGCTCTTCCGGGAGTTCCTTTGCTTGGCTTTAGACTTTGAAGATTTCGGCAGACACGGAGTTTCAACTGAAGTGTTTGAGTTCTGAGTTCGGTTTTTAAACGAGCCGATTTGGCCCGTCCCAGACGCGATTGTCCCAATCGGACGCTGTTGCAGGGCTTAGCCACGCCCTGTGTGGTTCCCTTCTCGTGCATAAATTAACATGCTGTTCAATTCATCACGTGGGGGAAATGTCTTTGCAGGTTTTGTTAATAACTTATCTATAAAGTGTCGTACAACACACACTGTTCAAAATAACAGCTTTTCATTCATACCAAGGTTATTCGAATATCATGACCAAGCCCACAAGCCCAAACTTCGCATATCTGGCATACACAGAGTACCTTTAATAACTTTATCTATTAAAAGGGGTTATAAAACATCGATTAAACTTCATAGGTTACAATATACAATAAACGCATATATAAGGCATAACACATACAGTGGATACATTTTCACTACTTATGATGAGTTTTTAGTTTTTAAACTGTTGAACTTAGTCCATGCAACTTCTGCGTTTCTTTGTTAATATTAATTTATTGAGTCTTTATCTGGTTTTCTTTCGTTGTTGTTTATATAGGCCTATCTGTCAATTTCCAATAAACAGTAATAATAATGTGTAAATTAGTCCAAATATTGTTTGGACTGCTGGCTGGAGGGCGCGTGCGAATCTGTGGACTCGTCACGGAGTTCCTGTGTAAATTATTGTTTGGACTGCTGGCTGGAGGGCGCGTGCGAATCTGTGGACTCGTCACGGAGTTCCCGGAGTTCCCTGCCGTCAATATATATATCTTTTTTTTGACAGGGCAAAACAAAATGACAAATGACATTGACATTGTAACAAAGTTGACTATTAGACTTTCTAATAGTCTAATAGGCTACATTTTAGAGTTTCTGATTGAGGCCCATTAACCAGACCTGACAATCTGTGTGTCGCCCACGGATAGGCCACCGTGGTCCGATCACGGGTTTCAGTTATTGACTCAAAATTATAGGCCTACAACCATTATCAGAATTAATGTTAGGACAAAATATCAGGTTAGGCCTAACGTTACTATCAAATTGCTATTGTAGCCTAGTTTCCAAATGAAAGAGTTCTTAAATTCCGTGGTCCCATCACGGGATGTCGGGAAGCCTGCAACAGATTGTAATCAATAGCCTATGTGGTCAACATTAAAGGCATGGTGAAAATTGTTCTGGAAGACTTGGTCAAGAAAATGGTCGTGTGTCTTAGCCTACTAATAAGAATAACAAATGACGATGATGAAAATAACAAAAATAGGCCTACCAATCTGCATGATCTGTTTGAAACAGTTAATCGGTGTGAAGACCATGAGCCTATAGGCTACTCACATTTGCATTATAGGCTAGCCTACTTCCCTCATAGAATTTTCGGTCTTGTAGGCCCATCAATTTCGATTGATGAATGACAGATGAAGCTTAGGCCAAATTATTTTAAATGAAACAACATTAGGGTAGCTACAAGCCACTGCGAGAGACCCGAGGTTGTCCGTGTGTCTACGACGGAAGACTCCGTGGTGCCGCCACAGAAATTCACAATAAGCAAAAGGCTACAAACTGATCAAACTGAATTATATGAAAACAGGGGTAGATGAGAGGTTGACAGGTTAATTGCCATCGCAGACACCGTCTTGAAGACTTCAAGTGTCAAAACGAACAAACTACTTTGGCCTATAGCCTAAATAACATCCAGTGAGGGTGAAACTGTGGTGACCACGGAAGATTCCGTGATACCATCACGGAACTTGAGCCGATCAGAGGAAGCTAGCGCTCAAACGACTACAGAACAATGCTTCGGGCATGGTGAAAAAATATTTCACGTGAAGTATTTTTGAAGTAGGTCTAAAAAAGCCCAGACTATTTAAAGTCATAGGCTTACGTGTCCAAATTAGAAAATGACGTCAATTGAGGCAGCGCTGGTGTTGAACCAGTGGATCCGTGTGTGGACCACGTAAAAAGAATGACTCCGATGCAGTTATATTAGAATCCGGTTATCCGTGCGTGGACCACGGCTGATGCCTGTCACTGACTTACATTGGTATCACTTCTGTGAGCCCATCACGGAATTTTCGGCGATTCCGTGATGCCACCACGGATTCGGATGTCATGGTCCGTGGTCATTACACGGAATTCTGTGAGATCAGGTTGACAAGCATATGATGTTACTACTAACAAGTCCACAGTCGTCGGAAAAGCATTCATATCCCTCCACATCCGGGACATATTTTGCTCTTCCAGCTGTAAGGTGCCAGCAGTTTGTAAGTATGAGAGTGTTTCTGAATTTAAATGCAAGCTGGAAAATGACTAAATGTGCTGTTGGTATAAACTGTAAACTGAATACAGCTATTTGTACTGTACATTTTTTGTAACTATTTTTACGTCTTTACACAAATATTTAAAACACCTTCCTTTTCTCTTGTAGGATGAACCAGCTGCCAGTGAAAGCGAGCCTGATGACCTAAATATCAGCATGCTTTCATTAGATCCACCATCTGAAAAGAAGGATGTTAGTTTTGTTCCACCTAGTTCCACATCTGCCTCCAGTACAACCACTACGACAGAAGAAGAGGAGGAACAGCCATGGCAAGAACGGATATGGATTGTTAATGAATCAGCACTGATGAAACAATTTAGAAGACGTCAAGACTGTGGTGCACTAATCACAGAAAAAAAAAACACAACTTCAGGGAGCCTAATCAGTGTTCTTTGGGAATGTGAACAAGGACATAAGGGGCAGTGGAATTCATGTTCTGATGTGCGTGGAATTCCATCAAACAACCTTCTAGTGTCAGCAGGTACTGTGTTTACGGGGTCCACTTATACAGACATCTCTGAATGGGCTGCTGTGCTTAATCTTCAAGTACCACACAAAACAACTTTTTTTGCAATACAGTCTTCTTACCTCATACCTGCAATTGATGAGGCATTCAAAGAACAACAGACTGCCTTACTGGAACATTTGAAGGCAGGAAGCACAGAAAAAAAGGAAATACATTTATCTGGAGATGGAAGATCAGACAGGTCATTTTATATGTAAATGGTGAATTTTTATGTGATTATTATGTTCTCTTTAAAGTAACAATAAACATTGAAATTGGGGTTTCTATTATATCTCAACGCAGTCCTGGATATTCGGCAAAGTACACCACATACAGATTGATGGATGACAATACAGACAAAGTGGTACACTTTGAGCTGGTGCAAGTAAGTGTTCATGACAATAGTGATATATGTTTGGGGTAATGCAATTTTAATGTAATATTTTTATGTTTTATTTATAATAATGAACTACAAATTACCTGTGTGTAGACGGACAACAGGTTATGGGTCATATTCACAAAACTGTTGTTTTTCTCCAAGATTTACAAACCTTGTAATACTGTGTCTCATTTGCAATTGCCATTTCTTTTTATTATAGGTTACAGAATCATCAAGCTCTGTAGCAATGGAGTCGACTGGTTTCAGGAGAGCACTCGGCAAAATCCTAGATGACGATATTGGAGTAAGTGTGGTGACAACTGATAGATCCCCATCCATTCGCAAGTGTTTTATTTATAATAATGAACTAAAAATTACCTGTGTGTAGACGGAGAACAGGTTATGGGGTCATATTCACAAAACAGTGTTCAGTTTTTCTCCGAGATTTACAAACCTTGTAATACTGTGTCTCATTTGCAGTTGCCATTTCTTTTTATTATAGGTTACAGAATCATCAAGCTCTGTAGCAATGGAGTCGACTGGTTTCAGGAGAGCACTCGGCAAAATCCTAGATGACGATATTGGAGTAAGTGTGGTGACAACTGATAGATCCCCATCCATTCGCAAGATAATGCGAGTCGACTACACAAATCGACTTTGGTATGTGGCAAAAGGTATGCTTTTTTTAATCAATGCCTAGTGCAGTAACTTATGTATTCTTTTCAACTTCTGTTTTGTTATTTATAAACGCAGCAGTAAACTATTCACCAAAAAAAAAAAAATTGGAGGCGCATGGACAGCACTATTATTTACAAGGACTCTTCTTCACATTTGGCAATACAAGCTGTCCCAAAAAACATATCACAGCAGACCAAACCATCCAAGGAAGACACAGTCGCAAAGCATTTGTCACGATTCGCAAAGTAGTTTTTTACAGACCGACAACAGTGTAGGTTAACTTTACGAAGTGACGCTAATAAGTTCCACATTGCATGGTGGTTTTCTTTAGGGGTGTGTGTGTGATGTTTGACATTGCCTGTTACAGTAGTATCCAAAAGTCAATATATCTGTTAAATAACTAAATGAGGAGTATTTAACAAAAAGCTTATAGGAAAAAGTCAGTAATTGAGATATTTAAATTATAATTGATCTATTAAACATCGTATTGCATTTGGTTCCTTATTTACTTATAATAGGTTTTAAGTTGTTTATAATTTGGTTTATAACTACATTTTTTTTCAGTGATTTGATAACTGTTCATTTGTGAATCTATGGATAAAGAAAATTAAACTGGTAAAATACTTGCTTTCATGTAATGTGTCATTACTCTTTATACTAATTGTCTGTCTATCTCTATATAATGAAACCATTATAAGTACAGACTGTTTAGTATTGCACATAGAAAAGAACATGTATTGACAATTTTGTTTTATTGTAGGAATTCAAACACAACTGAAATTACATTATAATGACACCAGCCAAAAAAAAAAAGTAATTGATTGCTCATAAATCGATAAATGGTAATGCCTATAAAATAAGAAAAAGGCTTACATTTTATAGGCTTACAAGTAATAAATATTGAAAATATATAGAACATAGTTACAAATTATAAGAGTTCAATTCAAATTTCTACAACATTCCAAATGCATTTTCTGTTTCTGTGAAGCCCACATAATGTCCAGAGGGGGATGGGTATTTCTCGCGGATGGCTTTCACCACACAAGAGGGTAAAACTTTTCTATTTCTTCTGCCCAGATATTCCCCCTTCAGCATCCACTCCAAAACCACACGATACGCCACCAACCTGCACTGACTGAAATATAAGGCAAACACTATAATAAACTCATTTATTCATATGCACCCCTGTAATCGTTGCAATAACATTACAAATAGACAGCGTGCCATTGGGTCCCTCTGGCCTTGGACGTCGCCTCCAGTTTATACGTGGCAAGCTAAACACAACGTGCAAAACGCTGCGGCTCAACAGCGGAGAAAAGTCTGGATCTTCAGTCAGGCAGGTGTGTGATGGGACACCCTCGGCAATGTCCTCGTCGGCGTCTTGCAGTTGTGGCATTGCTATGTTCCATTCGTGACAACAGATGCTCTCCACTTCTGTTGGCATCTCACAACACTTACTACAAGAACACCACCACTTTTGAAGAGATCTCTGTCTCTCTGAGGCTTGAAGACGTGCTGCTGCAGCAGATGCTTCCTTCATCTCTCTGAGTTCTTGATCGGAGTATTCTGGTTCAAATAAATACGATTGGGCAAAAAAATCCACGTGGTCTGTTGATATATCAAAATCGTCTTCCATTGTGATGACCTGTACGTCTAAATATCTTTAGATCTTCACAGTGGCAGGGAACACCGCAATGACTGTGCACTGTGTAAACAATGAGTGACGTATACGTGCGAGAGATCAACTACGTAAACTACGCCAGAGCGCGTACACACCTCGTGCGCGCGCCCAAAGACAGTTGGACATAGTGGTGTATTAGAGGTAAAAAATTATATAAATACTGTTCGGTTTCTGGCACAAACTGATCGTTTCGTGTCTTAGGACATCATTGTGTCATCACGAGCCTCAGGGTTTAATTTGGATTTGTCTGTGCATGTTTTTTTTACTCTCATAGATTTTGTTACCATTGCCATGCATTATACGACTGATAGACTGCAACGGCTGGACTTAAAAATCTCCGTTTGTGTTCTACTGAAGAAACAAAGTCACCTACATCTTGGATGCCCTGGGGGTAAGCAGATAAACATCAAATTTTCATTTTTGGGTGAACTATCCCTTTAAGCATGTTAGATAGTGAGACATCACAGTGAGGAAAGGGAAGGTGAACTTATTTATTCTGTGAGAGCTTTGATTCCTTGCCACACACTCCTGGTGTCAGAGCTGTTGAAGTGGTCCTTGGAACATTGTCTGTTTTTCTTTGGTCTTTTTAATGCCCTTCTTGAGGTTGTGCCTGGCGACATTAGATGTTATAGGGTCTCCGGATTTGAAGGCATCATTGCATGCTCTTAGAAGGTATTTTACCACTTTGTTCATCCACTGTTTTTGATTTGTCATACCTCTTTATTGATTTTTCTGCTGTAACTTTTCCTACACAGCTAGTAATGTAGAAGAGAACAGTGACTGTGTGTTCCTCTGGGTCTGGCACTGTTCCATTGGTTGCTGCCTCTGCAAACAGCTCCCAGTTTGTATGGCTAAAACAGTCCTGGATTTGTTCCATGGCACCTTCTGGCCAAATCTTAAAAGTTTGAATGGTGGCTTTTGATCTGCTGATGAGGGGTCTGTATGCTGGTGTCATAAACAGTGAGAGGTAATCAGATTGACCAAGAGGGGTGTTGGGGGAAGCTCTATGTGAGTCCTCAATATTTGTGTACATGTGGTCTAAAATATTATAGCCTCTGGTTCATCACTGCACATGATAATAGAATTTATGAAGCACCGTTCGTAGATCAGCATGATTAAAATCTCCTGCTATTATGAAGGCTCCGTCTGGGTGAGCATTCTGCTGTTCGCCGATGGTTGAATGTAGCTGTGCTAGTGCTAGCTTAGCATTAGCTTTTGGTGGAATATAAATGGCCACAATGATGGCAACAGAGAACTCTCGTGGTAGATAAAATGGTCTACATTTCAACATAAGATATTCCAGGTCTGGTGAGCAGTAGGTCTCAAGTGCAGTATGGTTGGTACACCAATCATTGTTAATGTAAGCAATGTCCCCCTCCCTTTCTCTTACCAGAGTCTAGAGTGAGGTCTGCTCTGTATAGTGTCCAGCTATCTAGTTCCACAGCCCTGTCTGGGATTTGTTAACACAGCCACTTCTCCATGACAATCAGAGCATAACAATCCCTTAGGGTCGTTTGTGTGTTAAGCCACCACCATACTTCACTTTGTTGGTTACTGCCCAGGCATTGGCGAGGAAAATTCTGGAAAGAGCCGGTCTGCACGGAGCACTCTGTAGCCAAGCACGTGCTCCGGCCTGGCATCCACATTTCTTCTTTCTCTCACAACGCCGTCTGCATCTTCTTCCGGTTTGTTAAGGTGATCCATGGAGAGGCCAATGGTCTGGCTAGCTCGACAGGGATACTGTTGAAGTCGATGAAGTTGTTTGGGAACAGTATGCTGCAACTCCTTCCAATGTTTATTAGTCCTTCTCGTCTGTATGTAACACTCACACACTGTTTGTCACATTACCTGCAACCAAAAACACAATACACAAAAAGTAAAACGTGCGACTGTTTATGGAGTGCTGGTCCGCTGTGTCCAAAGGTCTCGCCATCTTGACGGATCTGTGCAGTCAGTGTCATAATGCAATCCACAGACCTCACCAGTTTATGTAACTGCGATCATGTTATAATTACAGCACCAGTGGAGAATCAACAGAAAGCATTTTCATTTCATCAATGGATATTTTGCTATACATGATGCATAAATGTGCAAAAATATAGAAACATACAGCATTTTGACAGAGGGGCTGGACATTAAACAGACAATTAAACCTTTATAAATGCTCAGAACCTATCATGACCTAATGAAGTTTATTTCCATATTCTTGATAACTGTCCATCCAACAAGCCAGTCAGTGATGGATAGAAGATGGAGGTGTTTTTGTGATGTAATAGGCCTACAGCACTCTATATCCTAAATCCTTATATAAATGCACAGGAGGGCTTAGGAGGGCCTGTCTTTATTTTCTTGACAGGAAGCTTATTTTAACAAGGGCTTTTGTACCGCCCACTGGTGCTTCTGTGTGTATCCCTGGAGCCTCTCAAAGCTGGCATCTTTCAATCAGCTCTGTCTCAATGATGGGAGATGGTGCTTTGCTTTCCTTTCCTTTCGGATTTACTAAAATCAGACTTCCAAAGCCTTCATATGAGAGAGAGAGAGCTGACACATTATTACCTCAGTTTGCCTGACTGTAGAGATGTGGGTGCTGTACTGTATACTGGGATGTGACATAAAGACCAGTGATGAAGTGTTCTGTCAGACTAGTTACTGGAAAAAGTAGCTTGTTACTGTTAGGGATGCACCGATATGAACATTTTGGCCGATACCGATAACTGATAATTCTTTATTTTTGAAAGCCGATAACCGATATGTTGGCCGATAAATCTATATCCAAATTTTTATATACTTTTTGAGAGCCTGATTACAAAAAAGTTCTCATCATTAAAACCCACATCCCAAACACTTCAACATAAGCAGCCTAGTTTGAACGGTGAGTTATTAATGTTGTGCACTGCTGTTTGAGCTGCGTGCGCTGAGATAAAGATGATGACCGGTAAACTGAAGCGCTCTTTTAACTTAACCAAACGCATTCTATATGAGATAAATCAGATATACATCAAATAAACACAATAATACAACGTACAATTGCACAAAAGGCTGCAAACGAACAGCGCGCATCTGAAGTGTCTCTGAAGGAAATAATGCATTATTTATCGGCTTTAAGATATCGGCCAAATTTTCTTATCGGGCCGATATCGATAACAGAAAAAATGAGCATTTATCGGCCGATACCGATATGTATCGATATACCGATATATCGTGCATCCCTAGTTACTGTAAAACTACACCATAACGAAGTTATGAAGTACCTCCATGACTTCTATAACTTTGAACTGCAGAACTACTAATTCTAACATACTAATACCTAATAATAAATATATTTATGAATTTAGATCTATGTAGTCTACATTAAAACTCGTATTTGTTTAGAAGTGCTTGAACTGCTCTGTCTGGTGTGCTCAGTATTGAGTGCTGAATCCAGTGTTTCAAAAGCCACTCTTTAAGCTCGCTTTCAAGAAATCAAGCTCACTGTAACAAAGTCTCTGCTCTTGTTTTGTATATAGACTTTTAGTTTGTACTGTTCACTTGCAGATCCCAATTGCATCTTTAAGATAACCTCTGCAGGCTAGACTTTTGTCTAAGGACATAAAAATATAACATAATTTTCACAATATAGGTAATTTAAATTATGATACACCATTCTGTTCTGCAGACAACGCCGAAACTGTGGAAAATGTTTGACCTAAGACCCAATAAATCTAATAAAAACTTTTGTTTGTTTAAATTCCTTGAAATGTGATATATTGCCAGTAGCAAATTTCCCCAATTACGGACAGACATATTTCTCCCTGTTTTACTATGGCTGCTTGCTTGGAAGCTGATTTAGCTTATTTTACAGATATTAGAGCGGTTTATTGCAGCTGTTTAGTGCAACCAAAATGTCACACTAGGCCTTCACACAGTATTAGAATACAGTTACTGTGTCATATCTTGTTGTGTGAGGTGTTGAATGAGAGAGCGCGTGGAACCATGACATGGAGCACGTAGGGAACAAAACACAAGACACAGGACTGACAATGGCTCAATCTATTTATTTTATATTGTTTTGATAAATGAACAAGTATTGTTTTTAAATGATTTGTTTTCCCCTGTTTATTATTGATTCAAGGAATATCCTGTTTAATGATATACTGAAGGGTAGTATACTAATGTGAGTGTTGTGGCAATAAAAAAAAAAATTGCACCAAAATTACAATCTGTTATGTCTTTAGCAAGCATTTAGCTAAACTTAACCAGCCACTCTTTACACAAACCTTGTTACATTAGCGAAAAGTACAATGCCCATAAAGATACTAAATTATTACTAATCAATTATAAACATTTACAAATGATGAATGGTTTCAAATTTAGATTGGCTACTGCAAAAACATGAACAAATTATTAATAAATGATTAGTAAAGACGTATGAATAGGGTAAATTCAGGTCTTCCGGGACACTTTTTGTCATCGAGATGACAGCTCATAAAGGTACTAATGATTAGTAAACGTTTATAAACATTTGCAAATGATAAATAGTTTCTACTTTAGATTGGGTACTGCAAAAACATGAACAAATAATTAATAGATTATTTGTTAAGATGTATAGAGGTCTGCACAACAAACAAAGACCAACAAATGAAGATCATATGAACTGAACATTTACTGACATTTGTAAGCATTTCAATGTACATTAAATAATCATATGTTAATCATAGGTAACATTTCAGCTTATGTCCCAGGAAAATAAGTATAATATGTAGTAGAATTTCCACTTAAGATAAAACTAAAAACATTATTCTTAGTTTACTTATTATTCACCTTTTAGTTATACTTTATTTTCACTTTTACTTATTGCTTAGTTATAATTAAAAAAAACTAAAGACGGGTATATTCTCTTCCAAAAATCTTAATATTTAGAGTAATGCCCTTTACGAAGAGTGTTATTTACCTATAGACAAACTGAACAAAACAGGTTTAACCATGATTTTTTTTTTCAATTAGACCCACATAAAAAATAGTTTCTCTTTTTACAGTATATTTTAACGTTAGTAACCTGTTTTGTGGTGTCTTGTATAAAAGACACACTTTTTATGTAGAAGCCATAGTGCACTCTTTGATCTTTACAAACAGAACCAAACACTGCCTCAGTTGTTAAAAAAATCTAAGGATTGTGGATCTCATGACATCTCAGATACAGATTAGACTGTATGTCAGCAGTGCCTTATGGCCTCTTCAACTAATATTACCCTTGACCTTCACTGACTGAATGACCTCTGTTGAGAACATCCTCTATAATTCTCAATATTTGTCAGCTTTGGGCAAATTTAAGACAAGTACAGGGAGTGAGTCCCATGTGATGCTTGCACATGGCATCTTCATGACGGATAGGATGTTTATGTTCGTGACCGTTAGAGCTAAGATAAGATGAGTAGTTAGTCTTACACAGGATTAGCCGTTAGACAGTTAGTCTAATTTTAACAACCTTCAATTATTTTATTCGATACTTTAAAAGTCATTGCCACTTTACACACTATCTCTGAAAATTAGTGTGCCGACACTTGCCATTGCCAGTTTGTTTGGTCAGCTCGGCACCTGTGTGCGTTCACCCTCGGAGCTTCATCGAACTGTGGTTGTGTGAATGAGTCGATCTGATCTTGGCCTGGTGTCGCTGCTCTCGCATTTGAATTGTCGAATGATACCTGGGACTCGGGATATATTAAGGCTTCTACTGGATTGGATGTCATCTGCTTGGTGGGCATTGCCCTGCCGTGGCTGATCTGATACACGTTATCGCTGGTTTTGCTTTGGTCAGCTCGGCATCTGTGTGCGTACACCCTCGGTGCTTCATGGATCTGAGGTTGTATGGATGACTGGATTTGATCTTGGCCTGGTGTTGCTGCTCTCGCATGTGAATCTTGAATGATAACCGTGACTCGGGTTACATTAAGGGCTCTACTGGACTGGATATCATTATGCTGTTTCCCTTCGTGATATTTGTTACTGCGGTTGTTTTCACTCGGATTGGATTTACTGGACTATGGGAACCTAAACTCTCGAACGTCAATATGATAAGGTACTCATTTTCTGAACTTCTTTCATTCGATCATTATTTGCCTCCCAGTGACTGTACACAAAATGCTCTGCGAGCACTTCAACTGTTGCGATGGCCAAGATATTCCCATCGTGGCTCACGCCGGGGTTTATATGCCTCGCCGGCTGGTATAAATGTGCTCTGTTCCTTTTCTCGGACTCTGGACATTTAAACTCTCGTGGTATCTGCACGTCTAATTTATCTTACCCACAAATGTTTATAGGGAATAAGTGCAATAAGATTGTAACATCTAAAATCAGACTTGCACAATTATAAATGGTGCTCTGTTCCTTTTCTCGGACTCTGGACATTTAAACTCTCGTGGTATCTGCACGTCTAATTTATCTTACCCACAAATGTTTATAGGGAATAAGTGCAATAAGATTGTAACATCTAAAATCAGACTTGCACAATTAAATGTGCGGTCCATGAATAAGAACGCGGCATTGCTTCATGATATCATCCTCGATCGGAAACTTGAAATTTTTTGTCTTTGCGAGACATGGCATCACCCAAATGACTGTTACAATCTTAATTTGGCTTCGCCACCTGGATATACATATATCGATAGACCTCGCCTCACTGGTAAAGGTGGTGGTCTTGTAATTTTATATAAATCTGATTTGTCTTGTTCTGTAATTAGCACACCTGTTATGTCTTCATTTGAGTGCCTGGTGATGAAAATTAATGGTAATGCTCCTGTACTTCTCATACTTATTTATCGTCCTTCCAAGATCAATTCTGGGGTTTTCTCTGAACTTGCGGAACTGCTAACGTTGTTGAGTTCGAATGGCTCAGATATGCTGCTCATAGGGGACATAAATATACATGTTGATAA
The DNA here is from genome assembly GCF_001515605.1 of Sinocyclocheilus anshuiensis. Classification (NCBI taxonomy): domain Eukaryota; kingdom Metazoa; phylum Chordata; class Actinopteri; order Cypriniformes; family Cyprinidae; genus Sinocyclocheilus; species Sinocyclocheilus anshuiensis. The sequence continues at coordinate 372,331 of NW_015557142.1, forward strand.
TCCTGAATGTTCTCAAACAGCTAGCTTTATGGATGTTTTGGACTGTTTTAATTTCACTCAGCATGTTGACTTCCCTATGCATAAATCTGGCCACACACTGGATTTAGTTTGTACTACGGGTTCTGACATTGATCAACTTAGAAATTATGAACTATATTTTAATGATCATAAACTATTGACCTGTGAATTTTCAACTTCTGCCTCTCTAAAGTCTACTAAGGAGCGTACTATAACTTTTAGGAATATCAAGAACATTGATTCCCAGTTGCTTTTTAGCCTGATTGCTGAGCTACCTGTGACTGATTCTGTAAACTGTTACAACTCTGCACTATCTTTTATTCTTGATATTGTGACACCTTTGAAAGAACGAGTTGTTTCTTTCACTAGGTCATCCCCTTGGTACACTAAGGAATTGCGGGCTCTCAAAGTGGAGGGAAGGAAGACTGAGCGCTTATACAAAAAATCTGGTCTTACTGTCCATAGGTTGATGTTTGATGAGCAGCAGCTGAAGTATCATCTTGCCCTTGATTCCTCCAGAAAGGTGTACTACTCACACATGATTAATGAAGGTGTTGATAACCCAAGAAAGTTGTTTAAAACAATTAACTGGTTTTTGAAGCCTCATAATCAAAACATTAGTCCTTCTGTTGAGTTGTGCGACAAATTTCATAAGTATTTTACTGAGAAAGTTCAAGATATCCACAATTCCATGCTTGCTGGTTCTTCACTGCTGACCAATGAGTTCCACCCTACAAATTTGTTATTTCATTTTTCAAATTTTGAAATTGTTGGTTCAGATGATATTTTGAAACTGGTCATGTCTATGAATCCATCTACGTGCCTTCTTGATCCTATGCCTATTGAGGGAAGCATTGAATCTGTGTTGCAGTGGGGTTTTGACCTGCGGCACAATTCCGTCCCACGGCGCGCTCTTCCAATTGACTTGTTGCAAGGCGGGGCGTGCATACCTTAACAAGAAGCTTCACTTTATCACATGAGGACACCATCTATAAAAGTTTTGTTAATACTTCTATAAAGTTTCTTAAATGCAAGTATGGTACATACTATTAAAGTTTACTTCATTTCAACATTCTGCATTTGTCGTGCCCATTCGTTCAAGATTAAACTTCACATATTACACACACACCATCACCAAAAAAAGGGCACTTCGGAGTGTAAGGTCAAAAGGGCATGTGCTCTGCACAGGCCTACCTGTGCACGTGCCTGGTGGAATGCTCTACCAGCCGGAATTAGAGATTCTCCAACTTTGAATTGCTTTAAGACATTTTTTTACATCTTTTTAAAGTTGCTTACTGTACCTGAGTATGTTTATCCTGTTTTATTGTGTGTTTATCGCTGTTATTTTATTATACTTGTGGTTGTGATATGGGTTAAGAAACCCATGCTTGTTGTTGTTACCTATGCTTGCAGTTGTAGCGCTTTATATAAAATGAATGCATAAAATGCATTATTATTATTATTATTATTACACACAGCCACAGACTAATATATCCTGGACTATCCCCTTTGAGGATGTAAAATTGATCTGTTTGGTAGTTTGATCTGCCAAATGTATGACTTAATGACAGTGGACGGGTCTCCCAAAGCACTAAGCAGAAAATTAGTAGCATGTAAGTCATACTTTGTAGCAACTCACAAATTTCTGAAAAGCACTGTTCATAAAAACATTCAGAAATTGTTGACAAAAAATTAAATGGATTGTGCGTTCACCGTTTATCAGAGACATTGGGATACCTACTGATATTAATGCATTTTTTATTATTATAGCAAAGCCCCAGTACACTTTCTCTCAATCTCTCTCTCTCTCTCTCTCTCTCTCTCTCTCTGTGTGTGTGTGTGTGTGTGGCCAATACCCACAAGTTCTCATAAACTGCCAGTATTCTCTTGTGTCTCTGCCTGAGATATGCGTGGAAGGAACCAATAAACATGGAAATGATCAGTCACAGTTGTCACACCTCCATCAGTCTCTCCCTCTCCAGCCACACTCCCAACACCATAAAGACAATGAATCAAAGACAATGAATCACTCACACTGTATAGATGCTTTATTAGTGACTGTTTCTATGGGCCGCTATACATAAGCCATCTGCCATACTGGAACAGTCAAAGCCTGTCTGTGAACACTGAAGAGCAAGTTGATTGTGTGTCTGCAACTGTAGTTTTATGCATGTATGAATATCTATATCTGCAATAGACTTCAGCAGATGATTTTGCTAAACTAACACACTACAACAAGCTCTATACTTTAAAAATAAGAGTCCAAACAGGGGAACACAAGTCTAGGCCTACCCCTTAACTTCCTCATCTCAGCTCTCATCCACACTGTGCTGCAACGTACTACCATTGTTTTCTGCAAATTATGTTCACCTATTATTCTATTTTTCTGTTTGCATGTTTGTTCTACATTCCTGCAATAAAGCTTCAAAATGATTAAATAACTAAATTAAATTAAATTAATTAAACTAAAAGAAAAAAAGAAAGCCATGGATGTCACAAAGTCTCATAGTTCTTAATAATATTCACTATTCAACTGTTAAACTGACCATTGATTCCCAAAGGCATTTTGATTCAGTAATTCATGAATTTTTGACATGAATTATTACAAAATTGGATTGAAACAAGGATTACTTTAATTCTACTCTTCAGGGAAATTGTAAGTTGTGGCTTTATTTTGCCAAGTGAATATTATTTTCAGTTCAGGAAAAGACTGTATTCAGCAGCTCCTCCAATGTATTTCAATGTCATGTTGATTCCTAAAACATACACCAGCTGCTAGCAAAAAAAAATTATATTCCATTAGAATAAACAGATACTTTGCTGAGCTGGCTATCAATGAAGAAAGCTGATTTTACTGTCAGAATAGCACAGGCTAATGTTCACTTGATAACCAGTCAAACTCTGGCTGTTCTACTACAATACATCCATTCATCAGGCTTTTGTCAAATGCCACTTCTGCGTCCTTGCCAACCATCAGTGAATCCTCAGGAAACACCCACCATATTAGCAGTACACATATGTCCTCTTACAGAGAACTTACATTTTAAAGTTTTTCTCTTCATGCAGCTTCAAACGATTGGTATTTGATGAAGAGCAAAGGAACAAACTCTCCCCTTGTCAGTCTACATGAAACAGAATAGTCTAGGCCAGCGTTTCCCAACCCTGTTCCTGAAGGCACATCAGCACACATTTTGGATTTCACCCTTGTCTGACTCATCCATTTCAGTCTCTACTAATGAACTGAATTGAATCAGGTGTGTTTGATTAGGAAGAGTTAGAAAATGTGTAGTGTTGATGTGCCTCCAAGAGCAGGGTTGGGAAATACTGGTCTAGACAGAATAGTAACCTAGAAGAAAACATACAAGTTCAAAGGAATAGCAATTCTGTTGAGGAGCTGGGGGAAAACATTTTAGTATTCTGATTTGATTAAAGAAATTAAAATTATACTGCCGCAATAGCTGTGCAGTTCATCAACTATAGCCATTGAATGAACTTCTTGTTAGATATAATCATCTTATATTGTAAATCACTGGTTTTATAGAAAAATGCAACTAGATTTCGCTATTGGGTTTAGAAATTGGGTTTGGCTAACCACATGTCCACTCCTTTTCATCCTCAGCCTGCTCAAAGCGCTCAGAACATTTAATGAACAGGTGCAGGTCATCTGAACAGCACACCGGTCATGATCCATTCATCTCTGTAACAAACCCTGCATCCCATTGTGTATACTATCTATCCTAAATAGTATGCAACATTAGAAGTGTGGACACTCTAACGACTAATATTGCCTACATCCCATTGTGCATTGGAGAAGGATCTAGTTCAGAACTACAACTGCACTTGGGATTCATTAATTACGACATGTCACACATTGCAAGTTGGAAATATAACACGGATGTAGCCTGTAAGGTCCACGCACTTGGCCCAAGGAAGGTATCCAGTGGTGGCTGAAGGTTTATTGCGTGTTCGGTCTTTTCAGCGCGCAAAGTTATTCAATTTAGGTTAAATTCAAATCTGACTCCATTTTAATATGACCTCAAATTTACATTGTCATACGAATTGGTTGCTTGACCATTTCTAATTATTATTATTCTGACATTTGATTATTCTATTTAACTCTTTACTTTATATTTACTCGTTCATTAGGAATCTATGTCGCTCAGGGTGCCTCACGTCGGCCGTTTGACGTGGGCCCCACGATCACAAACTCGCCAGTCTGAACATTAGCCAGAGGTTATGACTGATACTATTTAATTGGTCGCCCATGCTTACCATTCTTTAAATAGTAGTTCTGTTTAGCCCCCTACAGTTACCCATGTACAACTTAGTTAAAGCTCAAAACAATAATCAGCGGTTATGCTAGTACTATTTGTCTAGCCCCCGATAGTTATATAACTACGTACAACTTAACTAAAGCTGAGACAATAATCAGCGGTTATGCTAGTACTACTAAATATGTTAATATTTCAATAGTATTTTTATCTAGCCCCCGATAGTTAAAATAACTATGTACAACTTGAAGAAAACTCAAACAATAATCAGCGGTTATGCTAGTGCTATTTGTCTAGCCCCCGATAGTTAATATAACTACGTTCAACTTAATTAAAGCTGAGACAATAACCAGCGGTTATGGCCAGTACTATGACTAGCCCCCCATAGTTAACACAACTGGGTACAACTTAACTAAAGTCAAGCAGTTAGTCAGAAATCTAGAATCTCACCTGATGTGCGCCATGCTCCATCTAACCTGAGATCTAGTATGCACTTAACCCTGGACGCAGATTTGCGGAAACATACGCCTTCACTTAATCTACTTGAGAAAATAATTTCAGAGTAAGTCAGAATAAATCAAATGTAACAATTTATTATCAGTCAGGTAAATATGTATTATGCCAATTACATAAGCCAATTCAAAGATATCAAATCAATACAAGACATCAAATTCTCAAAGATGAGTCTAAGAGTAAGATGCATACCTGACTATGAAAAATACATAATATGAAGTGTTTGAACAAGAAATTGCGAGATTTCCTTAAGTAACCTCAGACCAAGAAAAAACATCCCCCGAAATGGAGACAGGAACTAACAATTGTATTGATCAAGCCTGAATTAACACCTTTTGGGACAGATGGTAATTTGCATGGAATGACACAACCTCTACAGTAATCAAAATATCTCTTAACTCTTAAGATCTGTATTATCTTTTAATTTACTTTTGTAAGATTGAGACCATTGTACCACTCGCCCTGAGACTATTCAAATGATACCAGACATGACTGTAAATATTACTTGAATTCATGTAGAACATTATACTATTGACCATTCTGAGTGAACCAAGTGGAGGGAGGATGGGTAACGGGAAGGAAGGGGATGAAAAGGAACTGATGCATATGTGAGAGAAACATATTTGCCGCATTTTCTCTCAGTGGGATGTGGAGACATACAGTATGTCTGTATGTTAATGCACTGTGTGTGTGTTGTCCGTCTCAGAAGATAAAAGTACCTGAGGTTCTGTAATTCTTACATAGCCTAAAGAAAACAAAATAAATATACTGTGAACAATATGAAAACTTTGAAATCTGAGAGTTTCACTTGCATTCAGTACAGAATTTATTTTGGTTGTTGATGTCTATTCACAGATTATAAATAAATTATACTATTTATATAATAGATCAGTTTTTCCACCTTGGTCACATCAACTTCCAGCATCACAACTTGGCAACTCGTGTATCATCTAGAATTCCAAGTTGCTGTTCCTCGTTGACTTCCATAGTATGGAGAAAAAGGTTACACTTTATTTTGATAGTCTACTTTAGACGGTCTACTAAATGTAGGTAACTTTGCAACTACATGTCAGCTAGCAGTCAGAGTATTAGTAGACTGTCTGCTTATTATCTGCTAATACTTTATTTTGATGATGCCACAATAGACATTCTACTAACTATAAGTAACTTTGCAAGTACATATCAACTTATTCTACTAAAACTAGAAATGTTAAAGGAAAATCAGCATGTCTGGTTTCCCTGAGAGAATGTAAAACCTTTCAGGTGGGGGAGAGAATACTTGAGCACACATGTAAGATGAGCACAGGTGGAAAAGAAGGGATAAAGTGTCACTCTTCTTCCAAAACTACAGAGCAGGGTCTTCAGATGTGGGAAGTAAGGGAATTCTTCTGTAGGTTAAGTTCTCTGTCAAATCTCTAAACAAATTGACAAGCCAGTAGCACTGGAATCATATTCCCCTGCAGAGCCTTGCCATCCACTTCAAAGTTGCTGCCTAAAATCCCAACTTGTGCATTATTAATATAAAAAAAATGTAACTTTGTTGTCAAACGATGTCTCCTCACTGTGAATTAACATTCATCTCTGAAGAGCTGTTTTCTGTTTTGGCTTACATATATAAAGACACACACACACAAATAAAATACTTTATTGCTGCTACTGTTACCTCTCATGTAAAGTTTATTCGTCAAACTTGTCTGTCAATCTCATGTAATTACTTAACTGATGATTTTGAGAGTACAATGTCTAAACGTGTTCTAAAACGTGTCTAAGTTGTCATGAGAAGAATGTAGGGTCAAGACACTGACCATAATAAATAACTCGTTCTCACTCCTGTGGCATAAAAAAACTATAGCATTGTTAAGCACCTTGAGAGTAACTATTAAGATGCTAGAGGCATCACTATTTCTTGCTTTCAATTGCTTGCTTTGTGTGTCAAATCAAGTATGCATTTGTGAAAGTAGAAATGATTTGTATGTATATTTATACTTTCATAGATATTGTTGAGCACCTAACCTAGAATATGGAAGTGAGAGCAAATGCTGAAAGGCAGTCGCAAAGTATGTGATGTCAGATGTTATTAAATGCCAAGCTGAGGTTCAAAATAGGAAGAATGTTAAAGGCTCCTGCAGCAAGTAGTCAGCAGAAAGTAGGAGGTCATTATCTAGCATTACAAGAGCTGCCTCGCTTTCTATATAAACATAATTCAGACCGAAAAGCCCTATAGAGATTTATATACCTATAGAGTGTGATGGACAGCTTATGTGATTAATTCAGCAAAAGAAAACGGGGTGATATTAGTGAAATATTAAACATATCTGCATTTGTGCACTGATGACTCAAATGTGGTCTGATCTTTAACTCACAATTACAGATAAACACAGCCTGATAGAACTAATAACACTCAAATAATTGTCTTTTTTTTTTCATTTTTAAAACATTGATTTCAGTGTTTTTCTGTTGGTGGAAACATGAACAAAGACTTTTGCAGTTTTTAGTTTTCTAGAGATATTTTGTTGTCATCCTTGGGTTCTTTCTCACTTCTTTCAAGGCTGTCTGTTGTGTTCTTAGAGTAACCTTTGCAGGATGTCCGCTCCTCTATGGAGAATAGCAACAGTCCAGAATTTTCTACATTTGTAGGGTCTTTAGCAGTGCTTTTGTTGCCTGTTTCAGCTTTGGGCATCTCTGTAATGCATTTTTAAGCTATTGGAATATAGGCGTGGCTCACACTAACCAATCTTTTGTGAGAAGACCAGATTTGTCAGTAATCAGGCTTTGTATGCCTTTATTTAAACAACAGGGTATTTGTGTGACGCACACGTCCAGTTTCATCTACTTAAATGACTTCAATTAGCTTTTGGAGAAGTCGTAACACAGAGATTTATTTTTCCAGCCTGGCTTGTCAATGATCACTCAAATTTAAAGTAAATCTGTTTGTGTGTTCTTGGTTTAGTCAGATTATGTATATAATTGTGACTTACAATAGATGAACATCAGATCACATTTTATGAGTAATCAATGCAGAAATTCAGATTTAATTTAATTTCATTAGCCATGGCAAAGAGAGTTTGATGCATGACCAGCCTTATGTGCAGTGAACAGTATAACTGTTTGCAATACAAATGTTTTGTTTTTATAATTGAAAAAATAATGAAAGTAATATGATAACAAAAACCAATTTGCAACATCAAACATCATAATAACTTGTACATTCAAGCTTAAAATTGCTGTACCCATTTTTAAATTAAAAATAAGGTGGAAACATAAATCTCACTCAGCTTTGGATAACTTACGAAGGTTATATCATATTATTAATTCAACGAATATGTCGTCCTCCCCTTGCGCAGTATTATCTCTAGATGCGATGAAAGCTTTCGACCAGCTAGAATGGAACTATTTATGGGTGGTTCTACAGCATCTGGGTCTAGGATCGAGTTTCATTAACACGATAAACGTTCTGTACGCCAATCCAGCATCCACTGTTCTCACAGGTTCTGTTTGCTCTAACCCATTCTTTATACATTGAGGTACTCGTCAGGGTTGCCCGCTTTTTCCTCTGTTATTTGCCCTATCCTTGGAACCCTTAGCTCAAGCGGTCCGACAATCTAAAATTATTTCTTCCATAATAATACGGAATACTCATCATCATATTTCTTTGTTTGATCGTATATTGGTGATTAAAATGAATGTTCTCCCACGTATTAATTTATTTTCTTCCATGATTCCACTCTCTCCACCGGTTGGCTACTGGAACAAACTTGATGCATGTGTTTCACGGTATATATGGGATGGGAAACATCCTCGTATTAAACTGACTACCTTACAACGATGTAGATTACATGGAGGTCTTTCTTTTCCCAATTTTAGACTCTACGCTCAAGCCTTTTCCCTACGCCCTTTATCAGTTTGGTTTGATCCTGACGCGTCTGTGTATTGGAGAGCAATTGAGCAATCGATTGTTTATCCGTATAAATTGAAGCATCTTGTTTTTTCGGGGGTTCCGCTTAGACAGTGTAAATCTCGGTTTGGTCCCATTGTAACCCACCTCCTCTCTACATGGAGGGATGTTGAAAGACATTCACAACTAGTTACAATATGGCATAGTTATTCGCCTATTTTCCACAATAACAATCTTTTGTCAGGCAGTACTCCATTTCATTGTCCGCAATGGACTCATGATAAAGTAAACATGCTGGGAGATATCTATGATCATAGTGGTTTAAAATCCTTCCAAAATCTTAAAACTCAATATAATCTGCCAGGCACCTCCTTTTGTATGTATTTGCGCATTAGATGGGCCATACGGCATATGGGGTGCCTTGGAACTCTCTCAGGGGCTCAAGTGGAAAAAAGGGCACTTCTCATATTTATTTAAAAAGAAAAAAAACATTTCTAATCAAAACGTTAAATATAAGGACAGTCGATCGCCAGGAGCAGGGTTGGGCACCCCTGATTTAAACGTTTGATTCATTCAGGAACGAAAGACCGTCATGTTGCTCAGAGATGCAAATTGGAATTATATTTGTTGGTGAAATATACCAAAAACAGTCAATATTGTGTCTAAAACGTAAGTATCTTAATATTAAATTCTTGTTTATTGAACTGCTGTATAAAATCAACATCACATTTGTAATCATGCTGCTTTTTGGTGGAAAAAATGTCTTCGCGTGATACTGTGACTCCTAAAATGTTTGATATTCTTCATATTCTGTGTGGTGATAAGTTCACAGCAGTGATAGAAATTAATCTCTTCTAATAAGTTTAAATAGATTTTTACCTTTTAAATGAAATCAGTATTGACAAAATCCATCTTTGCAATGAAGAGAAAACACAGAAGCTGCATTAGAAGGGGCATTTAGATGCATTTACACACTGTTTAATGAAGGACATTAATGTATTTAACCTGCAGTTACAAATGCATTCATACTGTTTTGATATTTTAAACATAAAACGTTGAATACTAATATTTGAAAGTATAAAAAAAAAAAAAAAAAAAAAAAAAAAAAAAAAAATCTCGTCTGATCTCGGAAGCTAAGCAGGGTCTGGCCTGGTTAGTACTTGGATGGAAAACCACCTGGGAATACCAGGTAAATGCATTTTAATAAACTGAATCATGCAGTGAACTGAATCATGTTGCTCTCATGAGTCATGGATGTTAGTAAGACAAATTAACTATAATTGCCTTTTGTCTTTTGGGTAATTAGCTGTAAATTTGAGGCACAGGTAGCTTTTGTCACGGAAACGAGTGTGTGGAGGCAGGTAGGACGACGAGGACGACAAGCATTCCAATAATGACATTTATTGTAGACACAACAAGGCAGGTTCAGGTAGGTGAGACACACACTCGGGGTAACATTA
>NW_015557142.1:382505-383822 GCF_001515605.1 Sinocyclocheilus anshuiensis
ATGTGTGGAGGTAGGCAGGACGACGAGGACGACAAGGATTCCAATAATGACTTTTAATGTAGACACAACAAGGCAGGTTCAGGTAGGTGAAACACACACACTCGGGGTAACATTAACAATAACCGACACCAATGCTCAGACAGACAGGAACTAATATATGGTGGATAATTAGTGGCAGAGAGGTGAGCACAATGAGGGTAATTAATGATTAGTACGGGCTAAACCAACACAAGGGGAAGAAACCACAATAAACAGTCCATAGGGGCGTTACCGCTTTTAGTCTTTTCTTCATCACCACTCATCTCCACACCAAGACAAACACAACTGGAAAGGGAGGGAGGGCTTCACTTTTGCGGCTCTCTGCCTGATGCGCATGTGCCGATCAATGTGTGCTACACTGCTGGGCTGCACCTGCACGGAGTGGCGTCGGAACTCGATAGTCTCAACATTTCCCGACCCGACCTGATATTTAGGTTTTTTATTAGTTTGACAGGGAAAGCTGTGTGCAAACAGAAACACACACACACACATGCACACATATAGTATTTATCAAAAAATAAAAAATAAAAAGACACTCCCCAGAAAAAAGGGCACTTTCTCTCCAGGAAGAAAAAGGGCAGGTGCTCAAGCCGCCTTTTATGTCTATGTGTGCACGTGCCTGGATCTTAATGAGGATGTGTATGTTTTATTTTCGGATCAGGTATGGGGTATGTTTAAATTGTCTTCAAAAAACCCTAATCATCAAATGATTCATTGGAAATTGCTGCATAGGGTTTACTTGACTCCAATGAAACATTTTTATATGAATCTGTCGTCTTCTCCTAAGTGTAATCCCTGTTTGCAAGGATCTTTAGGCACGTTTTAGATTTTTTTTTGGGGAGTGCCCCTCTCTCTCACCTTTTTGGACTCAGCTCTCACAGGACCATCATATTTGTTGGGTACTGAGATATGTTTAACTCCGCACCATTTTTTCATGAATGACTTTTGGGACCTCACCTTATCCGTCCAACAAAGATGTTTACTGTTAGCTGCTCTCACAGCAGCAAAATAATTGCTAGTCAACCATTGGAATCCTCCTCACACAATGGACAGACGAACCTGGACTGTGCATTTGTTGGACATTATCTCGATGGAACTCTCAACTTCTCGTATACATGGATCTAATGTGAAAACTGTAAATTTATGGCATTCAACTTTTGATGTTGTCAGCTTTTCTAAAATCTTTGTAAAAAATAATTTTATTGCTATTTATTTATATATTATTGTTGATTAATTTATTTTTATTATTACTATTTATTTATTTTTAATTGTTATATA
>NW_015557142.1:384110-384439 GCF_001515605.1 Sinocyclocheilus anshuiensis
CTGAATACTTAGGACCATGTGATATTTCAGTTTTTCTTTTTTAATAAATCTGCAAAAATGTCAACGATTCTGTTTTTTTCTGTCAATATGGGGTGCTGTGTGTACATTAATGAGGAAAAAAAATTAACTTAAATGATTTTAGCAAATGGCTGCAATATAACAAAGAGTGAAAAATTGAAGGGGGTCTGAATACTTTCCGTACCCACTGTATATGACTATTCCCAGAAGAAAATTCAATAAACAGGTGTTAAAAAAAACAAACCGCTTTTAACAATACAGATTGTGTCAAAGCAGCTTTACAGTATCAAAATAGGAAAATAGTGTGTCAA
>NW_015557142.1:384518-387758 GCF_001515605.1 Sinocyclocheilus anshuiensis
TGGGAGAAACCAGGCTCAGTCAGGGGGCCAGTTCTCCACCAGCCAGACGAACCAGCAGGTTGATCCATGCTGCAGCAAAGTTAGATTGTGCAGAGGGCTCATCTGGTTCCGTGGTCTTGTCCCGATGGCCGTCTAGGAGACAAGGTCTTCACTGGGGATCTGTCTCTGGGGCTCATCTAGTTGCCCTGGTCTCCGCTGAAATTCAGGACTGTAGAGGTCGTCTCTAGGTACTTATCCACCATCTGGACTGAATACGGACTGGATCTGCTGGCTACGTTGACCTTGGAATAAGAAAGAAACAGACTAATATTAGCATAGACGCCATTCTTCTTACAATGTAACAAGTACATCGTATGTTATTGGAAGTGTTCCCAGTTTTGGTTGACCTAATTAATGCAGCCTAACAATCCTTTAACGTATTTGAGTAATAGAAATGTGTTAGTGTGTTATGTATAAGCCAGGTTAAAGAGATAGGGTCTTTAATCTAGATTTAAACTGCCAGAGTGTGTTTGTAACGCTGTCGTTGAGTCCCAATGTGAGTGTCCACCTGTGTATATACAATCTGTAATATGGTGAGTGGAAGCTGTGAATGGCCTCCACTCACCCCCGGACTGTGGAGCTTCTATTTCATTGGACTTACCTTTCCGGATCACTTGCAGCAACTTGGATTGTATATACACAGGTGGACACTCACATTGGGACTCAACGACACACTGGGATTCTTGGACTGTTTTTAGGGTATGGACAAAATAAACTGTATTCTTTTAACAGAATGAGTTTACCTGGTTTTATAGTGTTGTTTTAAAGTCTTTTAATGTGAACCTGTAAATACACCATTCTTATTAACCGTATTTCTAGTTTGTCATTCTTTTAACACGTTTTAACTCTCACACAGAAAAGTCAGACCCCATTTCAATTTTAGTAACCCCAGCCCGCTGGGCTGAGCGTTACATATGGTGGCCCGTACGGGGATCGTTTTAAGATTTTAAACTGTGTTGAGAAAGTGTTAAAAGATGATGACCCATTTTGAAAGTGCTGCTTCTTTTAAAACTCCTGCGGATTTTAACGATGAACGGATTTTACACCAAAGTGACTGTGACCAGCTTCGTGCTGAAGTGCTTGCTCTTAAATACATTGTTTTAGAACTGGAAAAGAATTTTAAAGACTCTGTCGAAAGTCATTTTAACCATGAAGTGTGTTTTAGAGAGACTGTGGAGTTAAAATTCGTTAAGGTGGAGGAGTATGTGAAGGAGAAACTGGCGGTGTTGGAAAAAGAGGTTGTGGAGTGTTTTAGGAGGAGAGATAAACAGTTGGCGAAACAAATGAAGGACAAAAAGAAACTTCCAGAACCCACTGTTTCCCCTCACACCGAAACCACCAACACTGCGCCTGCCATCAGCAGCTCCGCTTCACCTCCACTTTACTGTTCCACCATCTCAGCAACTTCACTGACCGACAACAGAGCGAAGGACGGAACCACCTTCACTGAGACATCAGCAGGGCCTGATGTCACCACCATCTTTTCCGTTCTTCCCTTCTCCAGTGAGGAAGTCATCAGCGCACAACAGGATTCCATCACACTTCCCATCTCCCCTTCCACACACCATACTAACCGGACCAGCATGATTATCCACCAGGGATTACTGTATCGGAGGATCGAGAGCAAGGACGGCAAGCACAGAATGCAGCTCGTCGTTCCAAAGGCCTTGATCCCACAAACGCTACAGAGACTCCACAGCAGGACAAAGGAGCGACATCACGGATGGCTGAAAACGCTCCTCCGCATCCTGGAGGTCGCCTGGTGGCCTACGGTCCGCAAGGATGTCTGGCAGTATGTGGGGGGATGTGGAATGTGCAACGTCACCGACCAAAGCAAGGATTCATCACTTCAACCAGCTTCATCACCAACCGTCAAGCCAGGAAGGAGGAATCGACGGAGGGAGCAGCGGGCCAGCCATGCTGGGTATAGAAAGTACCAGGGAGGAACCGCGCCACCTACCCAGGGTTACCCAGGCTGTTACCGACTGTCACCTCTCTGCAACGGTTCCCCAGCTCCTTCCAGCAAACTAGGGCCCGCCTGGGACTGCCTGGTTTTAGCTAATTTATTTCAAAGACATTTTAAGCCACACTAGAAAGAGGGTATACATTTTATGGACAACGGGTAACAGAACTCCTAAAGGTCTAATTTCTTCCCCGAGGTGCTGTAGGCAAAGGGGGGAGACTATGTGACACTGTCACACAAGGGACATGTTTTAACCGCTCTATTTATTACAGTGATTTTGTGTATTATAGAGTTTTAATTGGTTTACATGTTCTTAAGTCCATTTTATGCCTCTTATCTGTTTTAGTGGGTGTGTATGTCTTTAAGAACTGTATGGTTGGCCTGTCAGGTGATTAGTCACCTGACAGGAAGCAGGAACCCCATAAAAAAAGCAGCATGGCAAACATGCCAGGAGGCCATTCACAGCTTCCACTCACACCCGGACTGTGGAGTTTCTATTTCATTGGACTTACCTTTCCGGATCACTTGCAGCAACTCGGACTGTATATACACAGGTGGACACTCACATTGGGACTCAACGACACACTGGGATTCTTGGACTGTTTTTAGGGTATGGACAAAATAACTGTATTCTTTTAACAGAATGAGTTTACCTGGTTTTATAGTGTTGTTTTAAAGTCTTTTAATGTGAACCTGTAAATACACCATTCTTATTAACCGTATTTCTAGTCTGTCATTCTTTTAACACGTTTTAACTCTCACACAGAAAAGTCAGACCCCATTTCAATTTTAGTAACCCCAGCCCGCTGGGCTCAGCGTTACATGTTTGCCTCCCGAACAGTGTTAGGTAGATTAGGCAGGTAGATTATTCCAGAGTTTGGGCGCTAAATAGGAAAAGGATATGCTGCCCGCAGTTGATTTTGATATTCTAGGTATTATCAAATTGCCAGAGTTTTGAGAGCGGCGTTGTTTAATAGGGAGCCAGTGCAGTGTTGACAGAACCGGTCTAATATGGTCATGCTTCCTGGTTCTAGCTGCTGCATTTTGGACCAGCGGGAGTTTGTTTATTAAGCATGCAGAACAACCACCCATTAAAGCATTACAATAATCTAACCTTGAGGTCATGAATACATGAATTAGCGTTTCTGCATTTGATATTGAGAGCATAGGTCACAATTTAGATATATTTTTGAGATGGAAAAATGCAGTTTTACAAATGCTAGAAACGTGGCTTTCGC
>NW_015557142.1:388861-404497 GCF_001515605.1 Sinocyclocheilus anshuiensis
CATGAACGCATGAATTAACATTTCTGCATTTGACATTGAGAGCATAGGTCGCAATTTAGATATATTTTTGAGATGGAAAAATGCAGTTTTACAAATGCTAGAAACGTGGCTTTCGAAGGAAAGATTGCTATCAAATAGCACACCTAGGTTCCTAACTGATGATGAAGAATTGACACAGCAGCCATCAAGTGTTAGACAGTGTTCTAGGTTATTACATGCGGAGGTTTTAAGTCCGATAATTAACACCTCTGTTTTTTTTCTAGAATTTAGCAGTAAGAAATTACTCGTCATCCAGTTTTTTTATATCGACTATGCATTCTGTTCATTTTTCAAATTGGTATGTTTAGCTGGGCCGCGAAGAAATATACTTTTAGTATTCTCCAACTGGCGAAGTCGAACATCATTAGCGCCGGCGTGAATAACAATCTTACTGAATTTACGTTTAGCATTAGCCAGCACTTTTAAATTTGCCAAAATGTCAGGAGCTCTGGCTCCCGGTAAACATTGGACTATGGTGGCTGGTGTCTCTATTTTCACGTTCCGTACAATAGAATCGCCAATAACTAGAGCACTTTCATCAGGTTTCTCAGTGGGTGCGTCACTGAGTGGGGAGAACCTGTTTAATGTTTTGATCGGAACAGAAGAACGGTGTTTTGACCCGCGACTATGCACAGTCACCCAGTCGCCCTGCTGCAGAGGCATTGTAATCGGAACCGAACAATGTACAATGTACGTCGACTCCCTGAGCTAGTTGCATCCAAAGCCGTATCTACAGCCCTCACATTCTTACTGTCCTCAATTACAGTTTGGATGCGTGTCTCTAATTCTAAAATCTTCTCTGTCAGCCTAACTATTTCCCTGCATTTATCACATATGAATCCCTCGTCACCGACAGAGAGAGCTAAACTATACATGTGGCAAGCGGTGCAAACAACAATAGCAGAAGAAACCACTACTCACCGTGATTGATGAATGATTCTGACTTACCACTGTTGTTTGATGAACTCGTGAAAAAAAACGGCGCGAGAGAGAAAAGAAACGGAGCGATAAAAAAATAAAACCGCATTAGACACAAATAGAAATGCGAATGGAAACGCAAATGACAAGCTAACCGGCTAACGAATGCTAACGCACTGCACGCGCGCTGCACTCGTGGTTTTCGAATAAAAGCGACCAATCAAATTAATCAGATTAGTTTGATAGATAATATCAGAAATATGGAGGGAATTAAGTTATATTTTATCACTTTAAACAACAGAGAGTGATAGTAAGATAGAGATTTTTTAGAAAATTTAAGCTACACGGAGCTACAATCGCAAACCACTCAGCAGCATGGCAGACAGGAACCGGAAGAGCTTGCAAGCTTATGGAGTAGACCTGGCTATTTATTTTCTATTTATCTCTACTTTCTATCGATCTGTAAATTCTACTGTATATAATCCTTATCCACTTACATTTCAAGCAACATGCTTTCAAGTAAGACTTTTTCAAATCAACATTCAAAGTCTATGTTAATTTTCTATTCTGCGCTGGTATTAACCACCAGTGACCTTTCCACAATATTAGGGGTTTAGGAAGGGTCATGTTAGATTGACACTTCTGCTGATGCTAGATGTTGTGTCTGCTGCTCACTCGGCTGACAGCATGTCATTTTGGAGGGATTCCTACTGATACTGACCCCACAGCTTTGATTCTTGTGACACCGCTTGGCCCGATACCAAACATTGCCACAGTAATGAAATGTATACTTGTTTGAAGCATGCAGGAAGCTAGGTTTTTATAAAAACTAAAACCGCAAGAAAACATTTTCATTACTTGAAATTAAATAAACTTCAACTGAAATAAACTGAAATAAACTTTAACTAAAATAAAATAAAATATAAAAAAACAAAGGCAATATTTCTCATTTTCCTTCTCATTTTCAGTGGCCCCTGTTCTTCGTATGTGGATTACTGATTTATCTAGATTTAGCTGTTGATGGTTTGACTTGATCCTGTTTTGTTCTATTCTTTGAATCTCATCTCAGAGTTGTTGTCATAGCAACAGATCCATTGGCTTGTGCTTGGGAGCAGGTTAATTTCACAAACAGGATTAGATTGCAGCTTTTTAAGCGGGAGTGATGTTGGAAGTCTGTTCCAGTCACTCCTGCTTTTTTATTTTACAAGAACACCTTTTTGAACCAGGGACAAAAGTAATTTAAAATTATGAACGTATAATAATTAAAATATAATTATTATATTTGAATATATGTCACACTGGGGTGGCTGCAATGAAGCATATGATGCATATGAATCCAAATTGAACTCTTGAATTAATAATATTTAGAAACACACAGGAACAACTTTAGAAAACATAAGCACACATAACATAGACAAGCGTTAACAATGAACAAAGAGAACTAAGGCCTTAAATATTATTATTATTATTATTATTATTATTATTATTATTATCATTATTCAAAATGTTTGGCTTCCTAAAACACCAGTGTGAATTTGACGTGGATGGGAGACACTATCACAGCTAAACAGAAGTTTGAATCCACTGTAAAGTCCAGGTACAAGTCAATGCAAAGACTGTGTTACTCTGTTCAAATTGGTCACTAAAAAGGGGCTCATTTTGAACTATCATAGTGCAGCTGATTGATGCATTTATCTTGAAAACTCAAAGGTTTAGAGAACTGAGAATGTATTACATTCCTATTTCCATGCAAACTAAAACTCCAAGTGGATAGCTCTTTAACTTGCAACCATCCATCCATTCTCAAAACCCCTTACTCTCTGTAGGGCAGGTGTGCCCAACCCTGCTCCTGGCGATCGACTGTCCTGCAAAGTTTAGCTCCAACTCTAATCAAAGACACCTGCCTTTAATTTTTAAGTGATCCTGAAGACCCTAATTAGTTGCTTCAGGTGTGTTTGATTAGGGTTGGAGCTGAACTTTGCAGGACAGTCGATCGCCAGGAGCAGGGTTGGGCACCCCTGCTGTAGGGTCACAGGAGGGATGGAGCCTATCCCAGCACCCTGAACAAATAGCCAGTCCATCACAGGGCTCACGCACAGACACACATTTGCACCTGTGGACAATTTAGCAACTCTTTGGATTGTGGGGCAAACCAGAGCACCCAAAGGAAACTGCACTTAGAAGTGTGGTTCAAACTCTTAGCAACAGCTGTTAATCAAAAAAAGTCTGACACACTGACAGACCAATACTTGCATGTGTGCACCTACTCAAATCCTGATCGGTGCTGCGTCACCCATGATGTGTGACGCCGTAATGCGGAAGCTATAAAAAACGCCTGGAACAACAACAGGTTAGCTTCTGAAAGGCTGAATCAAGTTGCTCACAGGCATGCAGAAGTATGGCAAGGGGACACCTCTTGGGGAACGATGGTTCCCTTTCAGTCGGTCACTCTCGACGTCACGTAGGTGATGACCGACGAATTGGGATCTCGCCAGGGAGACCAATCCACTTCGAATATAACTAAACGTACCAATGGACATTGGCATGCAGATTTCGCATCTGGCTGTCACACCCCGCAGCGCGGGTATAAGAGGCAGCAGGTGCACCGCATTAATTCATCTTTTCGCTTCGGAGCCGAGCGGTGGTGCATCACTACTGCTCTTCTCTTCGAGTGATTGTAGAGAATGAGTGCAGGTGTTACGGAGTTGCAGCGGTGGTCGCAGTCTCACAGAGAGGAAAGAAAAAGCTCATCTTTCTTGCAGACAGCCACACTTGGAGTGTGCATTGGCCAGCTCCCCTGCGTGCTTCAGCACAAAAGAGCAATCTCTAAAAGAGCAACAAGGGTGATTGCGTCTTTTTAAAGATGGCTTATCACCCGTGCGTTTCTGTGTGTGGTCACTTTCTGGCGTCTCGGGACGGACACGATCGCTACCTCACATGTCTGGGCATTGAGCACGCTGAGGAAGCGTTCGTGGAGGGTGCATGTTCTATTTGTGGGGACATGGCCATCTCGGAGTTGCATGAAAGACTCCGTTACGTCAAACGTGGCGGGGTCCCTCTGCCTCTGCTGCGATCCAGCGACCGATTGCCCGGGATGGCGCTGCATCCGGTGGATCTTTTCGCTTCGGAGCCGAGCGGTGGTGCATCACTACTGCTCTTCTCTTCGAGTGATTGTAGAGAATGAGTGCAGGTGTTACGGAGTTGCAGCGGTGGTCGCAGTCTCACAGAGAGGAAAGAAAAAGCTCATCTTTCTTGCAGACAGCCACACTTGGAGTGTGCATTGGCCAGCTCCCCTGCGTGCTTCAGCACAAAAGAGCAATCTCTAAAAGAGCAACAAGGGTGATTGCGTCTTTTTAAAGATGGCTTATCACCCGTGCGAAACACATCATGCGCCGGAGGAAACCTGCTGCTTCCACCCCGTCTGCAGCCCGTCAGCCTGCTCGTCACCGTGGGCGCCCCCCCTGTGGCTGCCCCCGCTTCCATGCAGCAGCGTCATGGAGCCGGTCGCAGGCAGGATGGTACACAACCCGGCGGTAAGTGCAAGTGCAAGAGGCCCTGAGATGGGCAACCCGGAGATGGAAGAGACTGCTCATCGGGAGATGGTGACCGCACCACTCCCTCCCCCGGAAGAGGGCCGGGTGGAGAATCTTTTGTTTCATTCTGTTTTTGTTCCGCCACTGGCCCAGCAGCCAGCGGTACCCAAAACTTCAATAAAAGAGCAGTAGAGTGTTACACTTCACACCCAGACTCCGCCCTCTGCCGTCACAGGCCAGGCCGTCACAGGCCCGAGCCGAGTCCCTGTATTCCACCACGCTGCCCCACTGCAGGTACGTCGGTGGCTCCGTTGGTTCCATTGGTACGGTCTCCCGGAGCCTGGTTGGCGCTCCCCGGTCTGTCTCGATGGCTCCTGTGGACCATCAGACTCGGCTATGCGATTCAGTTTGCCCGGTGTCCCCCCAAGTTCAGGGGCATCCGGTTCACTTCAGTCAAGGATGTGGATGCCCCTGTCTTGCATGCGGAAATCGCAGTCCTGCTGGTGAAGGACGCGATAGAGCCGGTCCCTCCAGCCGATATGAGGTCAGGGTTTTACAGCCCTTACTTCATTGTGCCCAAGAAAAGCGGTGGGTTATGATGGTGGGTTATCTTGGATCTGCGAGTTTTGAACCGTGCGCTTCACAGACTGCCATTCAAGATGTTGACGCAGAAACGCATTTTCGAATGCATCCGTCCCCAAAACTGGTTTGCAGCGATCGACCTGAAGGACGCGTACTTTCATGTCTCGATCCTCCCGCGGCACAGGCCATTCCTGTGATTCGCGTTTGAGGGGCAGGCATATCAGTACAAGGTCCTGCCCTTTGGGCTCTCCCTGTCGCCTGGAGGTGGCCCTTGTTCCCTTGAGAGAACGGGGTGTGTGCATCCTCAACTATCCTGACGACTGGCTCATACTTGCACAGTCTCGCGATCAGTTGTGTGCACACAGGGACCTGATGCTCAGACACCTCAGCCAGTTGGATCTTCGGGTCAATTGGGAAAAAAGCAAACTTGTGCCAACGCAGAGGATCTCTTTTCTCAGCATGGAGTTGAATTTGGTCAATCAGATGGCATGCCTCACCCAGGAGCGTGCTCTGTCGGTGCTGAACTGCCTCAAGACTTTATCAGGCAGGATGGCGGTCCCACTGAAATTCTTTCAGAGGCTCCTGGGGCATATGGCTGCAGCTGCGGCGATAGTTCCGATTGGTCTGCTCCATATGAGACCGCTTCAGCACTGGCTCCATGGCCGAGTCCCGAGGTGGGCGTGGTGATGCAGTACTCACCGGGTTCAGATTACACCGGCCTGCCGCAGAACCTTCAGCCCAGGCATGCTGTGGTATTCACAGATGCCTCAGCCACCGGCTGGGGGGCCACGTACAACAGGCACGCAGTGTCAGGGGTTTGGACAGGTCCCCAACTGTGTTGGCATGTCAATTGCCTCGACTTGCTGGCAGTACGCCTTGCCCTGAGCCGCCTCAGAGGGAGCCTTCAAGGCAGGGATGTTCTGGTCTGCACGGACAACACTGCGACTGTTGCGTATATCAACCGGCAAGTCAGTTTACGCTCCCGTCTCATGTTGCAACTTCCCCACCACCTCCTCCTTTGGAGTCAGAAGCATCTGAAGTCCCTTTATGCCATCCACATCCCAGGAGTGTCCCAATTGGGCAGCCGACGAGCTGTCTCGAGCAGCACCTCTAGGGTAGAGGAGACTCCACCCCCAGGCAGTTCAGCTGATCTGGAGTCGGTTCGGAGTTGCTCAGGTAGACCTGTTTGCATCTCCAGAAACCACCCACTGCCAATGGTTCTACTCCCTAACTGAGGCAACGCTCGGCACGGACGCACTGGCACACAGCTGGCCCCGGGGCCTGCGCAAATATGCGTTCCCCCCAGTGAGCCTGCTCGCACAGACACTGTGCAAGATCAGGGAGGACGAGGAGCAGGTCTTTATGGTGGCTCCATATTGGCCCAACAGGACCTGGTTCCCGGAACTCATGCTCCTCGCGACAGCCCCTCCCTGGCTGATTCCTCTGAGGAAGGATCTACTTTCTCAGAGACGGGGCACCCTCTGGCACCCGCGTCCAGACCTGTGGACACGCCATGTGTGGTCCCTGGATGGGACGCGGAGGTTCTAGGTGACCTACCCCAGGAGGTAGCACTCACTATTGCTTCAGCACGTGCTCCGTCCACGAGATGGTCCTATGCACTGAAGTGGAACCTGTTCGTCGAATGGTGTTCCTCCCAATTCGTCGGTCATCACCGACGTGACGTCTCCGAACAGGGAGGGTGGGTGAGGGGGTTGCCCCATCAGAGATTTCACCTTGCATATCATTGCTCTCTTGTTGATTTTGATTGCTTCCATTGTCCTCATTTGTAAGTCGCTTTGGATAAAAGTGTCTGCTAAATCCCGTAGCATCATACATGTCTTGGAGGGGTACCCCCAACAGTAAAGCTCTTGAGGTTGCCACATTTCTTGTGGAGTGAGCCCTTACCAGTAGAGGCAAGAGCATGTTGCTTGCTTCGTAGGCATTTGATTTCGCTTCTACAATCCATTTACTAATGGTTTGTTTAGATGCTGGGGTCCAGGGCCGTTTCGAGCTATTTTGGTGAGGTGAAATCTCTGATGGGGCAACCCCCTCACCCACCCTCCCTACTGAACGCATTCTAATATAGTATAAAATATAAACGTATTATTTGTAAATTAACTGTTAAGATATACATTTTGCTTCATTTATTGTCTGTAATACCATTATGTAGGCACTAGATGCCTGTATAGGCCTATATAAACAGGTTTGTGCAATCCCTAGTTGCTAAGAAATTGTCATCACACATAAATTAATTTCATTGCATTTGGATTTGGATACATGTTTAGATATTATGAAGGACTACTTTTTGTCTTTATCTGTGATTGTTTTGTTGTTGTTTGAAACAATTATTTAAAGTGTCAGTTTTTGCATTATTATTTCAGTCAAACCTATAAAACCCTTTATTACCCCAAACTATATATAAAAGCTTGATCAGTCACAACAAAGTAATCCGAATGCAGCTACTTATTCCTTTGTTACTCATTGACACGTGAACTTCCCCTTTAAATGATGTTCTGCCCTCTATGTGTCTCTATCTGCCCTCTTAATGACTCCCATTAAGCACTGTTAGAAGTGAATGAATTGATTCAGCATTTTGACACTTCCGTAAGGAAGCGTTAAATTCGACAAAGTGGTTTAATAAAGGATGTGGATATTGTGAATTAGCTAATTTTACTGTACTAATATGTTTTAGTTGGCCATTAAAGTTTTATATGAGAATATTACACAACACACTGATCCTTTAACAATGCATTGGTGCAAAAACGCACACCTTTTGGACCAATTTTGCAGCATGATTTCTCGACTGCCACAAATACTGCCCTAACAAAATACTGATTTTGTGCACTTTTTACTTGTTTGTATTTTAAACTGGCCTGTGAAATTAGCTTTATTGCATGGCAAAAAAAAATTGTTACCTTGCCAAAGCACTGACAGAACCCATAGATCTAATCGTGTTGTTAAGCGCTCCAATTGCAACTTTTGCATGCAACAATCTGGCAACAATTGACAGCGCTCTGATCCAAAGGCATACAGGCATCGTCAGTGTAGATAACTTGACTACTTAAATTTGTAAGAGAATTTTATTAATTCATTCAGGTTTTGATAGGACTCGGGTCTGAATCCCGCTACATCAGATTGACAGTACACTAGTCCAAGGATGTTGGGGAATCCAGTGGGGGTGGCAATCATATTTCAGGGTGGCCGTGCCACTCTTTATCACAACCCTGTTAAAATGTAGTGCAAGTACTTGCGCTCATTGGTGCCCCTCCTGCTGGTTGCACCCTAGGCGACCGCCTAGTTTGCCTATGCCTAGAAACTGGTCAGCTGGGGACCCTTTCTTGGAGGGCCCAAAACATACCAATAATTGGTAAATTCTTCTGAACTGAGACTTTCTTTGAACATAGTCTCAATGACCCTAAAAGGGCACAGTAAATTCAATGGAACAGGGATCAATGGAACTTGTGCCCTTACACTGGGGGGAGCGAACTATCTGAGGTTGCAATGATACTGGGCAGACACTGGGATTTGATTAGCTGGAAATTGATGTGCCCCAAAGCTCCTGAGGCAGCTGTACATCCACTCCTCCCTGGGAAGGTTTGCCCTCAGAGACCTGACCATGACATCAGGACCTCTTTCCCGAAGCCTTCTTCAGATCTGTCTTCTCCTGAGGCTTCAAACACATTGAGGCAACACTCTCCTTTTGTTGTTGGCAATATGAGGAGCTGGTTGATGGCTGGGGCTACTCACATGTTTATATTGCAATAGCAGGGGCCAAATTTTTTTGGCTACGCAATATGGGTAATCAGTATGAATCTTACTTTCTCTTAATGTGGATGTTACATGTTCAACATTTTGTGTTCCTTGTAGTTTTGTTATATGGACTTTTAGTTTGCATTTGCCATTTTTCTGATCCTGTTTCTTGTGCCATGTTTGTAGTCCCTTTGTAGTTTTCTTGTTGATTACTCCCTGATTGTTCCCAGGTGTTTCATGTTTGCCTATTAGCCCTTGTTTATTTATATCCAATCCTATTTTTTTTTTTTCTGTTCTTAGTAGGGATGCCACAATTCTCGGTATAATATTGAACTGTTCAGTACGGCATCCACGGTTCAGTTTGTGCTTGTGAATAGTGTTTTTTTTTCTTTTCGGTTTTGCATTTAAATCATTTCTGTGAGTTTTATTTCTCTCCAAATTGGCTCTGTTTGTGTGTGTCCATGAGTCTACGCGCTGAGATGAGGAAAAACCTCCCCGCTTATAATGTCAATTTGAAAAAGCAACTCATACCAAACATCTTCCCTTGTAATGACTTGTAATGAGAAGCATTTCTAAACCTGTTGTCCATCAAAAAAGAACATTGTAAGATGTTTTTTTTTTTGTTTGTTTTTGTTACAGTCCTTTCTGGTTTTCCCCCATCTTTTAATGACTCTTAAAATGTTTCTGTTTCCATTGTTTCTATGTTGGTTTCCTGTGTTTAGTTCCTGTTTTCCCCGTTCCCTGTGCTGTCTGGTTTTGCTCCCTCATTTGTTTCTATAGCAATTAATTAGCTCCACCCCCCTAGTTAGTCTGTTACCCTGTGCATTTATACTCTTGTGTTTCAGTCTTTTGTTTGTTGGTCATTGTTTTACTTTATGTAAACTGTTGCATGTTTTTTACTCTGTCTGAATTTATCTACCTTGTTTTTACCTTGTTTGGATTTTTTTATTAATTTTGTTAATAAATTGTGCTGCATTTAGATCCTCACCACTTCCTTGCCTTTTACTCCACAACATCAGTCAAATGTTTGATAGAACTTCCTTTGTGATCTGATGTGGCTTCTTATCACCGAATGAGGCAGAAAATATATTCTATACTGTAATAAAGGCTATGTCGATTGGCAATGGATTATACCAGGCATGTGGACTCGAGTCACATGACTCGAGACTTGACTGGACTCGAGTCCCAAATTTGATGACTTGCGACTCGACTCGACATCCATTTGGAGATCTCCAGGCTGCAGTTATACCCTTCTCCGTTTGATCGCCGCCCAGCAGACACACGGAGTGGGCATGAGAAACAAGAGGCACGGCCGCAATCACTTCACTGGTGCTTGCCTCATCATCACCGTGACCGCTGCTGTTAAACGCTAAACATATTCCTCACTTCTTCTGTTTGTCCAACACCGAGGTCCAACATGAGTGATGGATCCGCATCCCGTCACGACCCTCGCACTCTGCCAACTCGATGTGCTTTTTCATTTTTATTTGTAATAAACACCTCTCTGAGACCTTTTTTTTTTTTTGTCAGATCTCCACTGTTTTTGTTCAATCAGTTACATATTTTAATTTCATGTGCATTTTGTTTTATTTAAACCTCCATTAAGTTTAAAGTTAATCCATAATCGAGATTTAAATCTGAGTTTACATTTATGGTGCAACTGGATTAAAGTTAATCCTAAATAGGCTATAGCCTAACTTTAAATCCAGGATCAAAATGATGGGTTCAAATGTAAGCCTGCTTATTTTTAAAGGTTTAAAGTTTGGTGCAACAGAATTATTAGATAAACCTTGATTTAATCTAGATTTAAAATTAAACGCACATAGCCCCTCAATTTAGCAATCAACTATGCATATTATAAACTTAACATTTAATGTACAACATTTTTTTTCTATAAAATAATTTTGTCTTTGTTACTCTTAGTTATAAAGAATGATAGTACAGTCTTCATGAGTTTGTCTGCATCCATATTGCATGTTTCCTCTCACTTGTAAAGTATGGTAGCAGTTATTCCTTCTAGTTCTTTCAAAGCAGTTCTTTCTGCATTTCCGCTCACATATTTTTAAATCTGTTTCATTGAGGTTCCAAATAATGGCTCATTGGCTTTGATATAACCACGTTTTTAAATCTATTTCATTGAGGTTCCAAATAATGGCTCATTGGCTTAGATATAACACCTAGAAGCATATATACTTAAGCACACATGCAAAGTATGTTGCAGCTGTATTTCTATGAAATTCTGTTGTTTTCGCTATTCTGTTACTAATAAAATCTTTTTTTTTTTTTTTTCACTGCTTGTCCTATTTTGGCACAATCCCTAAACTGAACTTGAGTAGTTTTACTAAGGGCTCAGATCTCACATGAAATACTCGAGACTTACTTGTGACTTGCAAAACAATGACTTGGTCACACCTCTGGATTATACATATACTTAATTATT
The DNA here is from genome assembly GCF_001515605.1 of Sinocyclocheilus anshuiensis. NCBI lineage: Eukaryota > Metazoa > Chordata > Actinopteri > Cypriniformes > Cyprinidae > Sinocyclocheilus > Sinocyclocheilus anshuiensis. Next base: position 400,124 of record NW_015557142.1, read on the forward strand.
CTGAAAATACCCAAGATGTCTTGAAGAACACAGATAAACCATATATTATTAAATTCCAGTGTTTATTGTCTTCATGTTTCATAATTCAAAGTGTTTCTGTCTTATTTTTATTCAGCTACAGCAATAGTTGGATGCTTTTGTCCATATTAGAGATTTCCTGGAGCATCATGACTTCTATTACTTATGTGATGCATATGTGGATTTTCTGCACTGTAAAAAAAATCCTAATTTTACGGAAAATAACTAATTTTTTTTACAGTATTTTTCTGTCATTTAAAATTATGTTTAAAACTATGTAAAATTACTAACAATATCTGTAAATTAACAACTTGACTGTTATTTTACGGATTATATTATTCATGACAAATTACAATAATTCTAATTTTTTAATACGGGAAAATTACCTTATTATTTATACAGTATTTTTCCTGTTTTCATAAATTACATACAAAGTCATGTAAAATTACGAACAATAGCTGTAAATTAAAAACTTGACCATTATTTTAAGGATTATATAATTAATGACAAATTACTGTATTTCTCATTTTTTAATACGGGAAAATTACCTTATTATTCATACAGTATTTTTTCTGTTTTCTTAAATTACATACAATATCTGTAAATTAACAACTTGACTGTTATTTTAAGTATTATTCCTTAAATGAAAAATTACAGTAATTCAGATTTTTTTATAGAAGCAATTACTGTATTATTTATACAGTATTTTTCTGTTTTCTTAAATTACATACAAATTCATGTGAAATTACAAACAATATCTGTAATTAAATAATGTAGCTCATTATATTAAAGGGGTCATATGATGTTGCTAAAAATAACATTATTTTGTGTATTTGGTGTAATGAAATGTGTTATGCGGTTTAAGGTTAAAAAAACACATTATTTTCCACATACTGTACATTATTGTTTCTCCTCTATGCCCTGCCTTTCTGAAACGCTTCGATTTTTACAAAGCACATCGGTCTGAAAAGCAAGGTGTGCTGTATTTTTACATTCAAACTCTGTAATTTTATATAGAATAGAAATATAATAAATATAGAATAGAAAATCAGCCTTAAAATCCACAAATCATGTAACCGTGCAATAAAAAATGTATTGCATTAAAAATGCTTTATTTTCATAAAGAAAAAATCAACCAATAAAGAGTGAGTGTATAAAGTATACAGTCAATAAGAGAAACGCAACAGACAGACGTGTGCAATCACAAGAATTTATTGCAGAAATGTCAAAAAGCAGTACCACAGTAGTCCAAATGACGACGCGTTGCAGTCGCAGTCCTCTCTGGCGGAATATAATAGTTTAGTGTGAGGAGCAGGACATAATTTAAGTTATTAAATGCTGTAAATACTATCCCGTAGTGATTCATTTTGAACGAATTTTTAATGTGACTCGGGAAGAACGAGTCCTCTCGGGGAGTGATTCGATCAGTCGTGCATGCGCAACATCCTATAGGTTCTGTATAGTTCACTGTATAGTATCTATAGTTCCCTTTCAGTCGGTCACTACGAGTCACGTCGTGACCGACAAATTGGGATATCGCTTCGATAGACCAATCTACTTCGAGTGTAAACTAAACGAGCCAATGCACATTGGCATGCAATTATTGCATCCAGCTGCCGCTGACGAACGACTCAAACCCGAAGACTTGTCAGATAAGAGGTGAGGTGAGCTAATCAAACAATGAATTAATCTTTTCTGTTTCTTATAGCATTATAGTTTTGTTTTGTTTGTAGTGTGATCAACGTTTGCGTAAGTAGTAGGTGTGTTAGGGAAGTAACACGTAACATTTTAATAATATTTTGCTAAAATGAACGAAATGACTCGCAAAAAGATTTGTTAATTTTGCTGAACGAGACTCAAAGGTCCGAGTCGGTAAAATTATCCGATATTCCCATCACTACTATCCCGATCCACTCCGTAAAGGCGTGCGTTTCTCATTCAAAACACGCATCACCGGAAACACGGCATGTCGCAATCTATGACGAAACCGGCAAGAGCCAATAAGCTTTTGATATCGCATAAAACTTGTTGTAAAACTTCTTAACGGCAAATTTTGAAATTGTTACTGTAACTACAGAAGAAGGAGATATATATCGCTTAATGGTTTGAATTTGGATCTGTTCCTCACACAAAGCATCACACCTATCTGAATAAAAATACAATGCTTTTATGATCATGTTATTTAATGCTTGTGCATGACAGCATATTAATAAATGTATGTGCGCCATGGTAAACCAAATAAATATTGCATGATAATGGTTAAATGATCTCTCTTTCTCGCTCTCTTTATGTAAGGATTCTAAGATTATTTGTTCTGAGAATAATAATATAAAATATAATAAAATTATAAGTAAGTGCAGTTTATTGCAGTTGACTGATTTACTGATTTGCTTAATTTTGAAATGATATGTTTCATTCTGTTCTGACTTGCCATTTCAAAGATTACATTTAAACAATACTACAATTCATTAAAATTTATGTGATCATTTAACCATTATCATGCAATATTTTATTTGTCTTGTTTATCGTGGGTCACATAGGCTAATATGCTGTCAGATCACAAGCCTGATTTGGGCCACACTCCTCCCACCAGCAATCGTCCCTCATGTTTGCCGTGATCCATGCTGTGCCATCATCGCCACACATGGCCCAGCTCTGGCTGAAAGGGTACCTGCCATTGCCGACAGAAGGCCAGCAGTTCCAGCTTGAGGCCACATTTGGGCCAAGATCGCTTGCTATGTGGGAAGGACAACAATGTTCATGATGGAACATTGCTCTTAGGGCCAACCTATACATTGTCTTTACTTTTGAATAACTAAAAAACAGACTTTCACTTTCTATGGTGAGAAGTTCAACATTTTCAGTTTACATTGTCTCATATCACAAATGCTATACAGTCCTACTGCAGTCAATAGCTTGCAATATCTATGCTATTAAATAAAAGTATGTAGTCAAATTTTGTAACTTGCATGCAATTATGTTGTGTTTCCATGTTTTATGGGGACATTCCATTGGCGTAATGGTTTTTATACTGTACAAACTGTATGTGCTATTGCCCTACACCAGCCCTACACCTAAACCTACCCCTCACAGGAAACTTTATGCATTTTTAGATCTTCAAAAAACTTAATTCTTTATGATTTATAAGCTTGTTTCCTCATGGGGACCTATCCTTGTGGGGACATTTGGTCCCCATCGTGTGATAAATACCAGGCACACACACACACACACACACACACACACACACGACTGCCATGATTTTGCCAAGTAAGACCTGTTCCTGAATAAGCAGTATATCTTATTGATCCTGTCTGAAAACATAGTCCCTCTGGCCCTAAACCTAATTTTACCCTAAAATCAGATGGAAATGACGGGTGGTAAACAGTGAATAGCACAGATGCACCTAACCCTAGCATAATGTGAAATCACCATTTGAACAATTAATTAAATGTAACAGCCTACAAATAAAAATAAATAGACACATTTGTAATCTTTCACTTAAAACAAGTTATTATTTATTTGTTTCATAGTTGCAACGCTATTTGCTGTCTTGCAGTGTTGCTTTGAGCGTGATTGGTTAATCTGACCATCACTCAGGAATCTGGCCAATGACTAGTGAGCGCGCCGTTCGTCTTCTGCTTCGGTCGGTTCACTAGTAATGGCTTTTACATGGATTATTTTACGTCTTGACTGTTTAATGTTTAATTGAGTTTGGGTTGTGGGATGAAGATTGAGAAAAAATAAACGCGAATATGGACACAGACTTCTTCCAGCAGCTAACAGACATGCAAACTGCAAAAGGTAAGTAACGTTAAATACCTTATATAATGTTTTATAGTTACATCAAGCAAGATACAGTGAATTGAAGTGAGATGCTAATCGCGATTATACATCACAATGTCCTACCAGTGTGTGTTACTGTGTTTTGTTAGTATGAGCTAATACTGTTAGCTGCGGCTGGGCGATATATGACCATGTCGTGGCGATGATATGAAGCGCAATATATAAACTCATAGCACAGTACTACTTAAAGTTGATAAAGAAATGTGCATGAATGAGGAATAAATAGCAGGAAACGCATGGTGATGAAATGAGTGAAGAACAATAGACACAAAGCCGCGCCTCACTTGAATGGTCAAATACAGACAGTCATCTCAAAATTCACTTGACTTAAACACAGTCGCTAATGTTTGGAGTCGAGATTAACATTTAGGTGGAAACCAAGCGGCAACCAGCTAGTTTTAAGATCAAACTCAAAAAGTGAAGCATGATCCTTGGATTCCTTGGAGAAGAATACTGTATGTAAACCAGGAATTTGGATCAACTGTGAAGATTTTGTATGGAGTTGGTGAGAAC
>NW_015557142.1:405381-413543 GCF_001515605.1 Sinocyclocheilus anshuiensis
ACCCTCCAGGAGCTTGAGGCGCAGAAGCAGGATGCTCAGGAACGGCTGGAGGAAATGGACCAGCAGAAGGCAAAGCTGGAAGACATGCTTAATGACGTACGGCAGAAGTGCCAGGAAGAGTCGCAAATGGTGAGTGAAAACCTTGAGAAGACAGGATTACAAGATCCTCAGCCAACACTTTGTCAGTGACAATAAACATTAAACACATCCAATCTATTTCTGTTCAGATCTCATCCCTACAGTCCCAGATCCACTCGCAGGAGTTGGACCTGCAGAGCCAAGAGGAAGAGCTGGGCCGGGCCAAGGCTGACCTGAACCGTCTGCAGCAGGAGGAAGCTCAGCTAGAGCAGAGTCTACAAGCTGGCAGGATTCAGCTAGAAACCATCATAAAGTCCCTCAGAGCCACACAGGACGAGATCAACCAGGTTGTGCCTTCAAAGCATTTTATATTCAAACCACTAGGGGTGACGAACACTTAAAAGATGTCAAGATTTCAAATGCATTCATGCATATAGGGTTGCTTATGACACTAGAAGGCAGCCACCAGAAACTGCTTGATCTAATAATGCCAGAAAAAAGAAAATGTGCTAAGCGTTTCAGTATATAATGGAATAAAAACTGATGTGTGTATGTTGCAGGCTCGGAGTAAACTCTCCCAGATCCAGGACAGCCAACACGAGATCAGCAAGAGCATCGAGCAGTACAGCAGCACCCTGAACGGAACCCACGGCGGCAGCATGACCAACCTGGCCGACATGAGCGAAGGCTTTCCAGAGAAGGAGAATGGCGGTTTCGGAGCTATGGTGAGAAAGTTTACATTGTATTTTAAGCTCCTCTCCAAATTTAGTACTTAGAATGGCAATAAAAGAAATCATATTTATATAATTAGTTGATGTTTTAGTAAAAGCATCTGCTAAATGACTAAATGTAATATAAATGTATTATTATTTATATTTGTTTAAAAAAAATAAAAGTAATTAACATATATATTAATACATGTTTATTTTTATTACTTTTTTTTAAACATAAAACAAAAACACACACTTTTATATATTGTTATATAATTGTTTTTGGCATTATTGTTATTTATTTAATAAATATTTATATTTATAAGTATTTATGTAATTGTTATAAAAAATTATATACTATTTATTATATAAAATAATACTACAAGCATGTTTAAAAATAATACAAAATATAAAATTAATACAAGTATATATATTTTTTTTATCATACACACGTTTGTTTTTGTGAATTGTGGGGACATTCCATAGGCGTAATGGATTTTATACTGTACAAACTGTATGTGCTATTGCCCTACACCAGCCCTACACCTAAACCTACCCCTCACAGGAAACTTTATGCATTTTTAGATCTTCAAAAAACTTAATTCTTTATGATTTATAAGCTTGTTTCCTCATGGGGACCTATCCTTGTGGGGACATTTGGTCCCCATCGTGTGATAAATACCAGGCACACACACACACACACACACACACACACACACACACGACTGCCATGATTTTGCCAAGTAAGACCTGTTCCTGAATAAGCAGTATATCTTATTGATCCTGTCTGAAAACATAGTCCCTCTGGCCCTAAACCTAATTTTACCCTAAAATCAGATGGAAATGACGGGTGGTAAACAGTGAATAGCACAGATGCACCTAACCCTAGCATAATGTGAAATCACCATTTGAACAATTAATTAAATATAACAGCCTATAAATAAAAATAAATAGACACATTTGTAATCTTTCACTTAAAACAAGTTATTATTTATTTGTTTCATAGTTGCAACGCTATTTGCTGTCTTGCAGTGTTGCTTTGAGCGTGATTGGTTAATCTGACCATCACTCAGGAATCTGGCCAATGACTAGTGAGCGCGCCGTTTTCCCGGTTAAATTTGAAAATACACCGTTGCAGTGTGTGCTGCTGATCGTCTTCTGCAGTCTGCTTCGGTCGGTTCACTAGTAATGGCTTTTACATGGATTATTTTACGTCTTGACTGTTTAATTCATATTTTGAGCGAGTTTGGGTTGTGGGATGAAGATTGAGAACAAATAAACGTGAATATGGACACAGACTTCTACCAGCAGCTAACTGACATGCAAACTGCAAAAGGTAAGTATATAATGTTCTATAGTTACATGAAGACACCGTGCGTTGAAGTGAGATGCTAATCGCGATGTCCTAGCAGTGTGTGTTACTGTGTGTTGTTAGCATGAGCTAATACTTCTTCTTTTGTTTTTATTGGCGGTTGGCAAACAGCTTTCGGGTGTATTACCGCCACCCACTGATCTGGAGTGTGGACTCAGGATCTAAATCACTATACACAACACCCAAAAAAAAAAACCCCTTTAAACAAAAAATCAATAAACTTATATTTCTCAAATTCTATTTATTAGTCTTGTTGATCCTAGATACTCTAGAAGTAGACTCCAACCCTTATCATCTGCAGATTTTTTAAGAATATTACTAATATTTTGCTCTCCATTCTCTCTTAGTGCATTCTTTAAAATTTCTCTCTCTGAATCATACTTCTGGCAATGCAATAAAACATGGTCTACTGTTTCTTCCTCTCCACAATATTCACACTTTCCATTATTATGCTTTCCAATCATGCATAGAGAACTGTTTAGACCAGTGTGACCATTCCTTATTCTTGTTATAACCTTCCCCTCTTTCCTATTTCGTCCTCCAGTTCCTATCTTTCCAACTAATGGAATATTTTTAAACAGATATCTCCCTTTGGTTTCTTTGTTCCATTGATTTTGCCACATCTTTTTGATCTGTCCCTTTATCACCACCTTAGCTTCTGACTTGCTAATATTTATATTTATGTGCTTATTTCCACTCTTCAAAGCACATTTTGCTGCTTTATCTGCCTTTTCATTCCCATCAATTCCAACATGTGCAGGGACCCACACAAACCTAACAGACAAATGTATTTGATGAATTCTGAATAATGATTGTAGTATTTCATACAATAAGTCCTCTCTACTCCTGGAGTTGCAAAATTTTAAACTCATTAATGCTGCACATGAATCTGATGCAATTACCACTCTCTCTGGCCTGACCTCCTCTACCCATTGCAAAGCAATAATCATGGCCATCATTTCACATGCATATACAGATATATCATCGGTAATTCTCTTTCCACACTCAACATTAAACTCAGGGATTACTACTGCTGCTGCTGCTCTACCTGTTTTAGGATCTTTAGAACCATCGGTATAAATCTGTAAATAACCGTAATAATTTCCTCTGATGTATGAATTAAAGATCTTATAATTTCCCCCATATTCATCTCTCATCAGTTCAAGGAGGCTAAAATCTATCTCTGGCTGTGGTAAAAACCAAGGAGGTATAGTTGGCAGAACTACTGTTGGCGAGTACCTAGCATAATGTGAAATCACCATTTGAACAATTAATTAAATATAACAGCCTATAAATAAAAATAAATAGACACATTTGTAATCTTTCACTTAAAACAAGTTATTATTTATTTGTTTCATAGTTGCAACGCTATTTGCTGTCTTGCAGTGTTGCTTTGAGCGTGATTGGTTAATCTGACCATCACTCAGGAATCTGGCCAATGACTAGTGAGCGCGCCGTTTTCCCGGTTAAATTTGAAAATACACCGTTGCAGTGTGTGCTGCTGATCGTCTTCTGCAGTCTGCTTCGGTCGGTTCACTAGTAATGGCTTTTACATGGATTATTTTACGTCTTGACTGTTTAATTCATATTTTGAGCGAGTTTGGGTTGTGGGATGAAGATTGAGAACAAATAAACGTGAATATGGACACAGACTTCTACCAGCAGCTAACTGACATGCAAACTGCAAAAGGTAAGTAACGTTAAGTAGCCTACCTTATATAATGTTCTATAGTTACATCAAGTGCATTACAGTGCATTGAAGTGAGATGCTTATCGTGATTATACATCTCAATGTCCTACTGTGTTACTGTGTTTTGCTAGTATGAGCTAATACTGTTAGCTGCGGCTGGGCGATATATGACCATGTCGTGGCGATGATATGAAGCGCAATATATAAACTCATAGCACAGTACTACTTAAAGTTATTGACACTTTGATAAAGAAATGTGCATGAATGAGGAATAAATAGCAGGAAACGCATGGTGATGAAATGAGTGAAGAACAATAGACACAAAGAATAGCCTCACTTGAATGGTCAAATACAGACAGTCATTTCAGAATTCACTTGACTTAAACACAGTTGCTAATGTTTGGAGTCAAGATTAACATTTAGGTGGAAACCCGGTGATGTGTTAGTATACTGGATCTGTGCATTTTGTTCTTAAAGTGACAGCAGTATCATTTAGCCTAACGTTAACTGCAGTCGGTCATCATTTTAATCAAACAACAAAATACTAAAGAGAAAATCACAAAATGTATTTAACTTACCTTTGTTTTATTGCATTAGTCCTATTGTTTGTAATTTGCTACTTTGATCTTATGTTTAATAAAATAACAAAAATAACTGTATTGGGATATACTGTTATTGTGAAATAAAATGTCCTATATTGTGAAATAATATGGTCATATCGCCCACCCGTACTGTCAGCTAGTTTTAAGATCAAACTCAAAAAGTGAAGGAACTTTGAAATGAGTAATCTGAGAACGCTGTCACGTAAACTCATCTGACAGAGAGGACCTGAAGGCATGATCCTTGGATTCCTTGGAGAAGAATACTGTATGTAAACCAGGAATTTGGATCAACTGTGAAGATTTTGTATGAAGCTGGTGAGTACATTTTTGCAAGCCCATGTCTCTGTCAGTAAGTAGATAGTGTTTTATTAAACAAATTGATATTAATTTGTTTGTGTGTGTGCTTCCCCCTCATGATCCAGAAGTTCTGGGAAAGAAAATCTTCTACCACGTGATCTTCAGAGGAAGTGAGTATTCATGTCTAACATTAAGACATACTAACATTAATTTATTTTTAATGGAATGTTCACAGTATTTGTCTTCCATATTTTTAGTTTGTTTTAATCCCAGATAAAACACTAATATAGCTAGAATTCAGAATTAAAATACATATGTTTGTCTACATATATATTATATAATCAGAGCTACAGTGGTGCCCAAAATGCAGCTAAAAAAATGGTTTTAAGTCAGTTATTTCTATCTTTTGCTGTTTGGAGTCAAGATTAACATTTAGGTGGAAACCCGGTGATGTGTTAGTATACTGGATCTGTGCATTTTGTTCTTAAAGTGACAGCAGTATCATTTAGCCTAACGTTAACTGCAGTCGGTCATCATTTTAATCAAACAACAAAATACTAAAGAGAAAATCACAAAATGTATTGAACTTACCGTTGTTCTATTGCATTAGTCCTGTTGTTTGTAATTTGCTACTTTGATCTTATGTTTAATAAAATAACAAAAATATATGTGTTGTGATATACTGTTATTTTGAAATAAAATATCCTATATTGTGAAATAATATGGTCATATCGCCCATCCATACTGTCAGCTAGTTTTAAGATCAAACTCAAAAAGTGAAGGAACTTTGAAATGAGTAATCTGAGAACGCTGTCACGTAAACTCATCTGACAGAGAGGACCTGAAGGCATGATCCTTGGATTCCTTGGAGAAGAATACTGTATGTAAACCAGGATTTTGGATCAACTGTGAAGGTTATTTTGTATGGAGCTGGTGAGTACATTTTTGCAAGCCCGTATGTCTCTGTCAGTAAGTAGATAGTGTTTTATTAAACAAATTGATATTAATTTGTTTGTGTGTGTGCTTCCCCCTCATGATCCAGAAGTTGTGGGAAAGAAAATCTTCTACCACATGATCTTCAGAGGAAGTGAGTATTCATGTCTAACATTAAGACATACTAACATTAATTTATTTTTAATGGAATGTTCACAGTATTTGTCTTCCATATTTTTAGTTTGTTTTAATCCCAGATAAAACACTAATATAGCTAGAATTCAGAATTAAAATACATATGTTTGTCTACATATATATTATATAATCAGAGCTACAGTGGTGCCCAAAATGCAGCTAAAAAAATGGTTTTAAGTCAGTTATTTCTATCTTTTGCTGTAATATCAGTTTACATTTCCAAACATTCATTTTGCCATTAATTGTAATAATCCAGTGAGGTTTTTGTCTGACAACAGCCAGTGCTCCACACAGAAATCTGATCTGATCATCGTCAGTCTGTCTGGAGTGACATGAACAAACAGAAGAAACTGAGACAGACTCAATCCAGAAGAACTGTGGCGACGTCTCCAAGATGCTTCAAGAAACCTACCTGCGAAGCTACAGTGCTGTTAAAAGTTTTAGGCACTTGTGTAAAAATTCTGTAAAAATGGGGATGCTGTCAATATAATGTCATAAATACATTTTCTTTATCAATTAACTTCTGTTAACTAAATTAAATCAGCATTTGTTGTGAGCATCCTTTGCATTTAAAGCACATTTTGCCCTCGGTGCACTTGCGCATAGTTTTTCAGGTAGCTTTGCAGGTAGGTTTCTTGAGTTGAAACTGTTCTATGTTCTTCATCAGTACAGTATTTTAAATGTAATTGTGCTGTATTTCTTAAAAAAAACTGAAATGTAAAATTTAAATTTGATATGGCATTTGTACAGACTTTGTATTTTGTCTTCCAAATAAAACCCTAAAATTAAAGTAAAATATCATAATTGAAACAAGGAAAAATCTGTAAAATACATTTTTTTTTTTTCAGTAAAACCTTTAATGAAAATGTCTGTAAAATTATTGTTTTTGCACTTCATTTCAAGTTAGATATTTTACTTTACGGCTTTTGTTTGGCAGCCGTAGCTGCCAGTCATTTACCATATTTTATGAGTTTTTTGTTTTTTTTTCTGTTTTTTTTTACAGTGTGTGCGAGGGCGCCTCCAGCCTTATATATGAATGAAACAGATGTGTTTATAGTGCTCAATAATGGCCAATCCATCCTGTTTTGGGGGAAAATAGGGGAAAAAATACTTCTCTCAAAAGAAATTTGAAGTACACATGATAATCCACGTTTTTCTCCAAAAGTGTATAGGAGTTTTTTGTTGTTGTTAATTTGTTTTAAAAATCACATTTTAAATCGCAAATTGCAAAAAAACACTGATGTGCCAAGCCATCAGAACCTAACCGAACCAAAAACCGTGGTTAAAAAACCAAGGTACGTATTGAACCATGGGCTAACTTTATTGTTGCATCCCTAGTTCTTAGTCAGAGCTTGTCCTGTCTATGGATGACTCTTGTTGGTTACTCAGTTCACTTCTTTGTGTTGCCAGTGTTTTTGGATTTATGTATTTTTGTTATTTATTTATTAAACCGCTATCTGAGAGTATCCATTATGTTACAGCAGGAATTCAATTTGTCTGGAAATATCAAGTTCAGTATAACTATACAAAATACACTACAACCCCAAAACAATACAATACATTAAAGAATGATGCTTCGTCTGTCCAGACTTTTGCGCAAGTTCCAGGTCTTTCAGATGAATTTCTCTTTGTGTCTCAAGCTAAAGTGCTCAGAAGTGTAAGAGCAGACACTGGTAATGTTGTCAGCATAATTTCACTTCTAACTCTTCTAATTGGATTGATAGCAGTTGTTCTTTTATCAGGATCTTGTTAGATTACTGAGATCTATCTGGATGGCATTTCCAGATTTGAGCTCGGTTTCCACTGCTTCCAAATCTTCAGACAGTGTTTAGGTTATTGCAACACCTGTACCTGTAACCTCAGTTTCAATAAGATCATATGTCATATGTTTTGCAAGACCTCCTTAATTTCCCTCAAGTATTTTTCGAAGCAACACTACATAAAAAATTGCAATTAACAGCAAGTCATATTTGCAACATTTTTTAAACTATTCCAAAATGGGCATGTTAGTGAATTTTTTTTAGCTTTTTTTTACAATACTAACCTATATACGTCCTACCTCAAAAAACCACTAGCCAAACACAAGGAAAAATTACTCTGCAAAAGTACTAAGTACATGATCATGCAATTTCATATGACAAATTTCCAATTTCAACTCAAAGATGAATAGCAAAATTAATTATGATATTACATGGACAAGAACCTGTGGACAAACACACTGAAGATTAGAAAAACTGAATGTCAAAATACAACAGCAGAAACACCCATATATATATATATATATA
>NW_015557142.1:413615-449792 GCF_001515605.1 Sinocyclocheilus anshuiensis
ATATATATATATATATATATATATATATATATATATATATATACTGTATGTATTATTATGTTGCTCCATTTCATATAGTTTACAAGTGAATGACATTAATAATAGAGCCCAATGGAGAGTCTCATGGGATGTGGGATAGATTCTCAGTATGCCTGCTCCCCTGCTGATCCTTGTTAAGATTTCTTGTTTTTTATCACTCCTCTTCTTATTTTATTGATTTTGCTTATCCAGCCCAAACTGCATGAGCTGTAATTGGCTCTCACATGAATGCATGCAAATTAGAAGTTATCTATGGAGATTTCAGAGGACTCACCAAATTGGCAAAAAATTAATAGTACAACCTCTGCTCTGTGAGTAACATGATTAGTATATTTATTGCAAAAATTGCTAATTAAAGTTAAGGGAAAGGCTGTCAGAGTTATGGAAAATTGGTGGAAATGAGCAAGCATTTGATTAGGTCAGTGGAGAGTTGAATGAACAAAACCCTGCTGCTTAAAGAAAAACAGTTCACACGCTAATGAATATGCATCATGTGAAACCATCTATTGCCTGGTCTCAAAAGACCACTTAAATGAGCTCTTAGAATTTAGGACACATTTACATATAAACAATCCATACTGGCCTTATTCAATTTAGTAAATAGGGGTGAGCTTATATAAAAATGGGAAGGAATGTCACTTTTTGCCTTTGTCTGTGTTCCACAGGACACCTAATATTTAAAGCCCCTTTGGTGGAAAACAAGTTTTTAATGTTGTTTACATGTCTGTTTTTAATATCCATAAAGAAAAACCCAGTGCAAATGCATCAGTCAACATCATTGCTGAGGATTGTCTCCTTAAAACTGCATTGTAACAAAGACAATCTCAAAAACACGGTTTGAAATCACCCCTGATTATAAGGGGGAGCGCTCTTTGTGCTATAATCCATTCAGAATTTGAATGAATTCACTCACGATTCACTCTCCAATAACCATTTAACCATTATTGCCACTTGCCATTATGTAGCATTTACTACTTCAGTTAACTGAAAGTGAAGCATGTCCAAGCTGGTGCAATTAGTTGTAGGATCTTAGAGCGAATCAAACAGTGATAACATGATCAGAACTGAAACTGACCAAGAATCAGAATTCCAGGAGACCCCAAAGTCAACATGGAGGACCATCCAAAAATAAGGGACCCTGGCACCAGCAAGTCTGAAGCGAACTAACTCTTAAAACAGAGGATGCTTTTATGAGATAATCCAAACATTGTCAACTTTAGGCAGTTACCCAAGAAGCTCGAATGGTCGAAAACGCAGCACATCGTGACTCTCACAAGAAAAATCATTGATTTTCCGCTCAGGAAAGAGAGCTAAAACCAGACTCCCTCTTGAGACCTTTTGACCTCTTCCTCACAGGACTGAATTCCTCACTGCTCTTGGAATGGCACAGAGACTGCCTTTACATATAAAAAATGTATAAGATCATCCCAAAATTATGCTATAAGAGGTCTTATAATCAAACATTGATCTATTGCATAAATCCATATCATATCTGTAGCCCACATGTTTGACTAATATGCGTTATCAAAGATTATAAATGGCAATATGAATAAATATTAAATAGTTTATATGTTTGTTTTGTATGTGTTTGAATGTAGATATATGTATGGGGAGGAAAATATGATTACACACCTTTTTTGTGCTGCTATTGTTGTCTCGCTGGATGAAGACTCTGAACATAGGGTATCTGATCATGTCTTTTTCCTCAGACTGGAAGCTCACAACTTGGTTGTGTGTCTGTTACTACCTCAAAAGCTGGAGAACCAGAGCGTTGTTGTATCTGTTAATGTCTTGCTGGACAGGCTGGAGACTCAGAATGCTGGTTACCTATTATTGCTTCCTACCTCTTGGGCTGGAGACTCAAAACTTTGTATCTGTTAATGTCTGTCCCTCATAGGCCAGAGACTCAGATCAAGGAGTGACTGGCTCTTCGCTACTGATACTTTCATTTGTATGCACTATATGAACTCAGGATCAAAGCCTGAGTTGACAAAGAAAGTTGGTGATCAGTGTCATGCTACCAACAAAGCCTGATTCCATTGGTTTGGTTTTGTCAGCTCGAAAGTACCATCATTGTGCGGGCCACTGGAGACAGTATCCGTTATGTCACTACAGGTGGAGTGCATTAGCATTAGCTGAGCTGTCATCCCCACTAGATTTGACCACACTTGATCTGCCTACCTTCAGTCACAAACTTGCCATTGTTGAAGTGGTGGACAGTTTTCTTACATTCATAGAGCTTACGGTTATTTCAAATTAGCTATCAAGCATTGTAGTTAACATTGGTTGCCGAAAAACCACACCTAGCCTTTAACTGTGTTTATGTGTTTATTTAAAAAAAGTGAAAGTGACGTGACTTGTGGCCAAGTATGGTGACCCATACTTGGAATTAGTGCTCTGCATTTAACCCATCCAAAGTGCACACACACAGCAGTGAACACAAACACACAGCAGTGGGCAGCCATTTTTGCGTCGGCGCCCGGGGAGCAGTTGGGGGTTCGGTGCCTTGCTCAAGGGCACCTCAGTCGTGGTATTGAAGGTGGAAGAGAGCGCTGTACATTCACTCCCCCCACCTACAATCCCTGCCAGTACGAGACTCGAACCCACAACCACAACCGGTTACTAGTCCGACTCTCTAACCATCAGGCCACGACTTTCCACTTACTGTTGTGATACCAGCATGATACAGTAAATGGCAGAAGGATAATTAAATTAGAGCTACACTATGCAGCTGTAATTATTTATTTGTGATTGCTTCAGTGTTTGTGCTATATTAATTTCTTTAAAAAAAAAAAAAAAAGATGTTTTTTGTATGGTGCAGAAATAGCTATGGTTGGCACAAGCAATTCTATGTATGTTTTAACCTTTTTTCTCTTTCTAAATCTTTCCACGGCATCCCTCTTACAGTCTTTAAGATGAAAGAGTTTTATAATTTACCATGAAATGCACTTTCATTATTGAAGCTTTGAAATACTGCCGTCTCTGATAATTGCAGCAAAAGTAATGAAATCAGGAACACGCTTTATTTTAGCAGCATGTGTGAATTTGAGTTGCACATTCCCATACGGACTTGTAATATATGTACAAGTATGTCCCCATATCTGAGTGATGTCATATGTTTTCATATAAGGCAATATATTATTAGCACATACTGTATATACATCCTCACGATATATTAAGATATAGGTTTATACCATATATGGAATACCCATATTAGAATTATTATATATTCATATATTGAAATGATTTATATGATGAATTTTCATATGGTACTTTATGTTAATTCCATATACGTGAACAATATATGTCTAATTTATATATGCAAGTCTATTTAAACAACATATATGCAAATATTTGGTGTGCTTATATAGGATTTGATATAAGTTTATATCACATATGAAATACCCATAGTAAAATTTGTATGAATACATATATTAAAAATATTTACATGATCCTTTTTTGTATGGTAATGTATGTTAATGCCATATAAGTAAACAATACATGTCCAATTTATATATGCAAGTTTATTTAAACGATATATGTAAACATTCAGTATGTTTATATAGGATTTTATATTGATTAATATAGATTTTCCTATAGAAAAAATTAAATACCTATAGAAAAGATTATATTTATTTAATTAATTTCTATATGGTACTGTGCAGTATGTTAAGGCCATTTATGTTAATATATATTTGTAATAATACGTTTATTTAAACATCATATATGCAAACATTTTGTAAACTTATAGAATGTTCTTATTAAATTTGAACAGCTTCTCATTAATTTTGGGCAGTCTACACTGTTAAATTTTGCTTTTGATTTTGTTTGAAATTGGATCACATGGATAACTGCAAAATACGGGTAATGGCAAATGTCCATAATTTGTATTAAAATATACGTAGGCTAACAAATATATGAAGCTATGTTTAATACAGTATATCATTTTGCAGTTCATATACATAATACAAAAGAAAATGAGACAGACATTGTGAAGATGTATTTTACATATAAATGTTGTCAGGGTTCTGTTACTTGGGTCAGGTTTTATTCTTGGTTTGGTGACAGCTCTGACACATCTATCGTCTTGCGGGTTTGAGTTCGCTCAGATTATGCACTCTTCTGTCCTCGTGAATTGCTTTGTGTGGTGTTTGGATCCTGGCATTTCAATCTAGTTTGGTTTCGGTTCAGGCTTCGGACATTAATGATCCATGTGGGTTTTTGTGGGTTGTGAGCATATGCAATCGCTTGGTCTCGTGTGAGAGCGTAGTTTTGCTTGGGCAGCACTCTTCTGTCCATATGTTTTGTTTTGTTTGATATATAAGGACTGTACCAAACACTCGTCCTCTGCCTTCGTGAGTCGCTGACTTATACTTGATTTGTACTTTGTGCCACTGTATTTCGCCTTTGTCCTGACTGATTGTGTTTCCTTCGTCTCTGTTCGTTTAGTCATCGTTTGATGAGGGGTGGACTTAGTGAATTGGGGGCCCCAGGCAAAATATAGAAATGGGACCCTATACATTTGCACACATTTACCTAGATCAACCTTGAGGTTCCTTTTTTGTTGTGATGCTTGCTGCTGCACAGTGGTGCCCCATAGTTGTGTCCAATGTTTCCAATATTCATTTTTTATGTACATGTTATAATGGCTTTCTTTCATGTTGTAGACCACGAAATAGCAATTGATTTAGGTTACAGTTGAGATACAAAAACAAAATAAATTATAAAATGATAAACCTCACAGTTGAGCCTTTAAAACTTTTTTTTTATTTTTTTTTTTAAGAAAATGGATAAGTCAGAAGTATACATTATTGTGTTAATTTAAAACGGGGTTATGTGGGTGGATTTTCTCATTGGTCTGAACAAAAACTGCAGACAGGATTATTGAAAATGCACATTCATTCTCTGCCAGCATGGGTGCGCCTTTGGAATGTCAGAAATATTGCAGTTTCTCTGGTTACGGCTGTAAACAAAGCAGCACTGCCTAATAGGTAAGTTTGCCCCTGCGTTTGATTGTGAAAGAGTGCCATGCCAAAGATAGGTTTTTACTGTAGTGAAACTGTGAGTGTGTACGTTATTGTAAACCTAATTTCTGATTCTCCCATTCTGATTTGTGTTCACCACAAGTCCTTGTACATATGTTGGTTAATATTCTTGTAACACTTTTGCCAAAATAAGGGATGCAGCGGGTAGACACCAATTTATTTGTATATCTTTTTCGCTTTGTTTACAGTTAAGGTAGTTAGGGAAGTGAAGCTGTATTTTGTTTTCTATATTTTTTTGTTTGAGGTAAGGTAGTTGCTAAAATAAGTTTGTTTTGTTTAATGTTTTGGCCTTGTCTGCCCCTGAAGATATTCCCATTCAAAGATTTTTTTTTTTTTTTTGGCATCTCTTTCATCTCATTTTTTTCTATCAACACAATTGCATACCTACATATTATCACAGATATTATTTTTCCAAAGTTTGCCTGCATGTAACTCTAAAGGTATTAAATATATCTCAATATCATTCTACATTCTTATTCTTAATAAACTTTTCTTTTCCAATTTTCAGTTTTAAGACCCTGTATGGTTCAGTCCCATAGATATGGGGATCCCAATGTGTCCAAATTGTTGAATTTGACCTATTTCCAAGAGTCAAAAACCAAATATAGGTAACTTTTCAAACAGCTGATACTTATTGTGTTTAAAGGAGAATGAAGAACAAATAATATTGAAACCAGTGTCAGATTTTGCTGTATTTGGCTGACCAATTGTTTGGGTGGCTCGCCAATGTACTAGATTTCTCTAATATAAAATAAGTAAGCTTGACCAAAGTTATTGTGGGGAGAAAAATGTATTGAAGGCAGTAGTGTAGCAGTTCTTCAACAGTGATGTTAGCATGTAGTCCTTCAAAGAATCTTAATTCATGGTACTGTCTGTGAGACCAGACCTTCATACCTGGTAACAAATGTGCTACAAACAATACAATAACACCCCATGGAGAGCCAATGATAGTGTAACCTCATGATGACCTGATAGGACCTCTCCCATGGAGAGCTCATGATACATTGACCTAATGCTGACCTAATGGGCTAATTATATGGGCCATTTGGGTCACACTTTTGTAAACGGAGTTTCAGTTGATTGCATCTGAGGCACAGTCAAAATGTAAATGCATCTTGAAGTGCACATAATCTTTCACTTTACAAACTTTTAAATCTCTTTCTGAGAAGGCTGACGCCTAAAGGTCTTAACAGTACACATTTTCAGTGGTCGAAAACCAAATGTGGGTCACTTTGCATACAGCTGATAAAATGTGCTACAAACAATACAATAACACCCCATGGAGAGCCAATGATAGTGTAACCTCATGATGACCTGATAGGACCACAACCTAATGGGCTAATTATATGGGCCATTTGGGTCACATTTTTGTAAACAGAGTTTCAGTTGATTGCATCTGAGGCACAGTCACAATGTAAATGCATCTGAATTGAAGAATACACAATCTTTCACTAGAAATTTGTCTTGTTTCCCTCTATCAAAACAATGGCAGACAACATACCTCACTGAGTGCCAATATATATATATATATATATATATATATTTGTTTTGTTTTTTTCTCAAGAAATCAAGACATTTTAAAGATATATTAATATCAGTTTAGATTCTTGTTCCTATAAAAATGTTAATTAGAAATGTTCGTGTTGAAGGCCCTGTTCAGTCCCAAAGATACTGTGATGCCAGTGCTACATTTAGCTATGATAATGCATATCTGAACTGTTGGTAGCTCCAGAAGCTGTGAAAAATGTACAAAAACTCTTCTTCCAAATTTTCCTGAAACGGATTCAAATATGGATCCTTATAAATGCACTTTTGAGAGCAAGTTAATGTCCCTCAACCTGACCATTTCAGAGGATTCTTGGCACTCAGAGAGGTATGTTGTATGCAGTGGAAACAAGATACATTTCTAGTTTCAATATTATTTATTCTTCAGACATTCCCCTTTTAAATGCAGTAAATATCAGCTGTATGCAAGGTGAACCACATTTGGTTTTTGACCACTGAATATGGGTAAAATTCAACAATTTGAAAATGGAGCCACACTGAGAAAGATTTCTTAAGAACCAGAATCTAAAATGATCTTTAATACTTCTTGAGACACAAGAAGTTTTTTTCCCCCATTTTTGAACTGTTACATTTGGCATATAATGGAACAAAGTCAGGTAAAGTCAACCGCTTTTAGTAACAGACCTACTGATCTCTTTGAAAAAATAAAAAAATGATGGTGCTGTCTTTATAAAGTCTACAAACCTGTGGATTAACCAGTAAATACACATCCATGACATTTAATACTTTCATAACCTTTTTTTTTATATTAACAAAAACAATCTAAATTTGGTTGATTTGACACGGAACGACCTATTATTCAATTATCATAATTCTATATTTTCTTAATATTAGTTAGGCTATGTCTTTATTTTATCTTGAAGTGTTATTTTGCACTCTTTAAGTTATTATGCCAATAGAGACTTTTATTCACAAACAATAGGAATTTTTGATTATATAATTAATCCGGCAGTGGCAATATCAGCTATTCCTTTATTCCCAATGCCATTGCATGATCGGCACTTGCTGGAAAAAAAAAATGACCCTCAGAGAAAGATCTCAAAATATTTGATATTGAAACAGTATTTAGATCAAGAGTATCATTATTGTACTCAGATATATAATGATGGTTCCAAAGATCCTGAATCTGGCCATACAGCTGTAGCAGTAGTCATTCCACTGTTGGATTTTAAAATAGGTAAAATAACATCTGTATACTCCTCAAAATCGGTTGCTATTCATCAGGCCCTTCAATGTGTGGAAGAGGTTCATTTGCCTTAACTTATTATTTGATCTGACTCTTTTTATTAGCCTTAAAAATGGTAAATCTGACTCAAGAGAGGAATTTCTTATAGAATCCCTTCAGACCCTGTATTGAATTCTACATCTAGGAATAAAAGTCTTCTTTTTGTGGATTCACGCTGACGTGGGATTGTGAGAAATGGAATATCAGATGAGTTGGCAAAAAAGCCTTTAAAGTGTTCAAGAAAATGTATTCAGGACACAACAGATGCAATTAAAAAAATCAAGGACATTGGTTCTGTTGATCCTGCCACTCTGTTGGTAGTTATGGACGTGGAGGCTTTATATACTAACATCAACCATGATGAGGGCCTTCGAGCCTTAAGATATTACTTAACATCTGGATTGATGGATGAGAGTCCTCCAGCAGAATTTATCCTGACACTAACGGAATGGACTTTGAAACATAACGTGTTTGTGTTTGAAGATAACTTTTTCCAACAGGTTAAAGGTACGGCTATGGGAGCATGTTTTGCACCAAATTATGCCAATCTTTTTTTGGGACAGTGGGAGGAGGAGTATGTGTTTAATGCTACGACTATTCCTTTTTTTACGAAAATAAAATGGTGGACCAGATATATTGATGACATCTGCATGATTTTTGAAGGAGATGAAACCGAATTACAAAATATTCATGCATTTTTGAATTCCATAAATACACGCATTAAGTTGAGCCTTGAATACAATCAGGAGAAAATACATTTTTTAGACATTTCTATTTATAAAGATCAAGATGGATGTCTACATACTTCACTTTTCAGAAAGAATACAGACCGTAACACCATTTTGCACGCAAAGAGCTTTCATCCAAAACATCTGACAGAAAGCATTCCACTGGGTCAATTCCAAAGATTAAGACGGATATGTGATCAAGACTCTGAATTTAATTTTCTGGCTATGGATATGAAATATCATTTTAAACAGAGAGGCTATCAGAAAAGAGTGGTCGATCAGGCTTTGAATAAAGTGTCACCACTACAACAGGATGACCTACTCAACAAGAAAAGCAAGAAGAACAGCTCCACATGACCGCATTTTGTTATGGAATTCAGTACTGTCTCACATGACATCATGCGTATAATAAAAAGGAACTGGGGGATTATCCAAAGTGATCTAAGTCTACGCGAGATTTTTCAGGAGCCTCCAATTGTGAGCTATAGAAAGGCTCCTACAATTAAAGACAGAGTTGTGAGAAGTCACTTGCCTGCTATGAAACAGACAACATGGTTGGACAGAGGAATATGAGGCATGTTTAAGTGTGAACATTGCAATCATTGTGAGAATGTAATTGAAACTAAATCATTTATGGATGTTTGCACAAATAAACTGTATTTAATTGGATCCTTCATTAATTGTAAAAGTACGCATGTAATTTATAGGCTTCAATGTCCTTGTAACTGTTTCTATGTGGGTCAGACTAAACGTAAACTGCAAGATAGATTATGGGATCACAAAAATGCAATTCGTATAAGAAACAAAGATTACCCCATGGCAGTACATTATGCATCTGCACATGACTCAAATCCGTCTACTTTAAGAATTATTGGTTTGGAAATTGTAACTGGATCGATTAGAAAGGGTGATAGATTACAAAGACTTCTACAAAGGGAAGCCTTTTGGATTTTTCAGCTAAAAGCCACCATTTTTCCTGGTTTGAATGAGGAATTAGATTTAACTCCATATTTGTGAAATGATTATCTGTACGATCATTATTATTATTATCAAGATATATATATATAATTTTTTTTTTTTTGTACATGTGATTATACTTCGAAATAGTTAATGATGCTATTGGTCCCCCCTGTAATGAGTATTTTGGTTTCTCCCATTTCTATTGAGCAACTGATTATATCTACACCTGTGACTAATTTTGTACTTGACACACTCTGAGGAAGGCTGGATGGCCGAAATGCATCAGTGTGCAGTGTTCTAGTCATTTTTAATGCTTCTAGAGTGAGCCATGTTTGAATAAAGGCTTTTTAACATTTTGGAACTGGAAGAAGTGCCTTGGATCCGTAGTTTCTATAGTTCAAGAATAATGTTTATGTCCCTCTAGGGAAAGCTGAAAAGAAAGGGTTAATTAAAAAGACAGTTAGGAATACATGGCAAGAGCTGTGGACACTGGAAGAAAAGGGAAGACACTTATATGAAACAAATAAAGAAGTAGGAAATATGAGAAAAGTCTGTGTTATTTATTCAAAATAAGAAATGACACAATAATTCCACAATTACGTAATGGGCACACAGTGCCGAACCAGTTATTTATTTATTTTTTTTAATAGGTAAACACAATACAGGATTGTGCAGCAAATGTGGATAACCAGAACAGTTGTACCAGAAACACGTTCTTCTCAAATCTCAAAGGTGTTGGTTAATTTGAAGAAAGAGCTCAGCTCTTAGAAGAGGTTAAGGCTATAGTAATAAACAAGTTAACATTAAAGGGGTCATATGATGTTGCTAAAAAGAACATTATTTTGTGTATTTGGTGTAATGAAATGTGTTTATGCGGTTTAAGGTTCAAAAAACACATATTTTCCACATACTGTACATTATTGTTTCTCCTCTATGCTCCACCTTTCTGAAACGTGTCGATTTTTACAAAGCTCATCGGTCTGAAAAGCGAGGTGTGCTCTGATTGGCCAGCTATCCAGTGACTTTGCATGAATATTTGGGCGGCGTTATGCAAATCTTCCCTCACCGTGACATAGACATGTGGAGGTGTGTTAGAACAAGGCGTTTTAGGTAGGCGTGGTTGACTCTTAAGTTTTATAAAGAATATCTCTTTGGATTTGAGACTTTAGTCTTTGCAACTTTACAGATCTTCTTTATGCACCAAGAGCTTGTAACACTCCAAAGAGAAAGGAAAAATTTAAATCGCATCATATGACCCCTTTAAAGAACCTGCTGAATAATAATCCAACAGTAACAACGGCATTATTAGAGTGTGTTAAGAAAACAAGATTAATTGATGTTTTCCTTCTACAGCAACATTTCACACTCCTCCCCAGTAGGTGGTGGAAACAGAGGCGGACTTACCCATTAGGCAAATGTAGGCAACCACCTTCGGCCCCCAAAAGCCAAGGGCACCCTAAAATGTTTTTCATATACGAGATGTGCAGTAAGAGCTGACACGCGAAGGGTTACTGTGGTGTTCATTACCACGACAACCGTCTGTGTGTCCATGTTGAACGTGCTTCTTGTGTATCTTGCTTGTAGCAAATAAAAATATCATGCATCTGAAGCTGTACTTAAATATTAAGCAACAGTACGTATTATACGTTTATTGTTTTAAATGCTGCTTACTTGTTTATGAGGCAGACCCAAGTAGAGGATGCATGCACTGTTACTTTACAGGCAATCAGCTCTCACACACTATTGAATGCACTGCACATATGTTCATTTTTGGTTGATATAATCCTTAGGTGTGTAAATCTATACTTTCCTTTTCATTATTTATACAAAGCATTATCTACAGTTGCTATTTCGTGGTTTACAACATGAAAGAAAGCCATTACAACATGTACATGAAGCACTGGACACAAGTATGGGGCACCATTGTGCAGCAGCAAGCATCACAACGGAGAAAGGAACCTCAAGTTTGACTCAGGTAAATGTGTGCAATGTATAGGGCTCCATTCCTATATTCTGCCTGGGGCCCCCATATGACTAAATCCACCCTTGGGCGGAAATGCACCAAAACTGGTTTGCCAACCGCCATAAAATCCAAAAGAAGAAGAAGAGGATGAGGAAGAAGAGGCTTTTATTCTGAAATGCAGCTCATTGGAAATGCACGGAAACCATGTGGTCACAGAGTTAAAAAAGAGTTTTAAAGTCAGTTTCAATGTAAATTGAAGACATTTATTTGCTGTTTGTTGTTTTATTTTTGTATAATTATTATTGTTGTTGAATAATTTTTGTATAATCTTTGGCTGTTTTAGTACCTGGCTGAACAGGAGCACAAGATCAATTACATATATTTATGCATTTATATGGCATATTTTGCTTTTATGCTTAGTTTTATGCTTAGCCTATATGTGTTTGCATAATTAACTTTAAGTTGTTTATCACTGATTTTAGCTTTAATTGTTGTAATTTTGTTATAGTCGATTGGTTCTTTTAATTTCTGTGAATTCCTTGCAAATACTGATATTGTGTTGTTTGTTGGTTGTAGCTCTTATGGTGTTGTGGGGCCAAATAAGGTGTTATTTTGGTGTTAAACATGGATTATAAATGGAAAAAGGGACAACACATACATCAGTGCAAGAGCCAACTTCTTTATTTCAACCGGGCTGCAGCATTCATCAGCAGCTGCGTACTTTTATGTTGTCTAAAT
Organism: Sinocyclocheilus anshuiensis; assembly: GCF_001515605.1. Classification (NCBI taxonomy): domain Eukaryota; kingdom Metazoa; phylum Chordata; class Actinopteri; order Cypriniformes; family Cyprinidae; genus Sinocyclocheilus; species Sinocyclocheilus anshuiensis. The sequence goes on from NW_015557142.1 coordinate 425,880, forward strand.
TCTGTGTAGCATGTGGCTGGTGTTTTTCATCGACTGCATACTTTAATGTCATGTTATGTGTGTACATGCAGTCGGTAAGAATTCTCATTGGCTGTGTGTTCTTGTGTCATACTGTCTGAGCTGCAGTCCTGCCACTGCTTGGACTGTGTTTTGGGGGTGGTTTTTGTTTGTGTTTTGTTTGTTTATTTTTGAAGTCTAATAAATAGCTGATTAACCTCTGTATCTTTGAGTCCTTCTTCATCCCTGGCCTCACCTGACAATAAGTAACATTAAAAATACATCTGCACACCATGTCTTTCACATATAATTATAAAAAACATATTTTATATTTAATTTGCTTTTGTATGAAAAATCCAAAATACTAAGACTCTATGGCATATGTCAGTGACATGTAATTTGTATATTACACATATAAGACATATATGTTGCATTCATATTTATATATGAGACAAATGTCAAAATATGTATTACACATACATAAATATGTATAATATATGGGATAAATTCCTATGCCAATATATGGAATTGTTCCAATTTCTAATATGTAGGTTTCATATGTTTTTACTTTATATGAGCATATGTTGCATATATTGATATTTCATATATGCATAGTATATTACATTTCCATAAGGGTTTCCTGGAAACTTCCTCGAGCTATTATATATTGCACTCAATATACTCAAACAAACCCAACATTTTAATCACTTTATGCTTTCATATATATATTTTAGTGATCTCTCTCTCTCTCTCACACACACACACACACACACACACACACACACACACACACACACACACACACACAGTAATTCTTGCAATTCAGGCACAACTCGACCCCCATCTTCCCCGCTTTCACAGCAGGGGTACATGGCACAGCTTATTATGCCTAACTTGCATAAGACATTGAAGTTTTTCATTGGCAATAACCTCATGGTCTCTGTATTTATTCTGGAAAAGTGTGAAAAAAAAAATTCAAGACCATGTTCTCTCACAGAGAGTCAACATGGGTCCAATGAATTAATTTTATTTTCATTAATTGATTGTAACATTTGAAATGTAACTCCTTCCAGATATATTAATATTAATATAGTATTCCTTTTGGCATTTTGAAATGGCCATCTTTATCTTTCTCACTTTAAGTCACTCATTCACTCCACTCCTCCTGGCTCTCTCCATCGCTCTGTTTGTTTCTCATTCTGTCTTTGATTTTTTCTCTTTTAAAAGTAGCTTTGATCAATGGCATAGTTCAGCTACCCCAATCTATCACTGCCTTCCTTTCACATCTTCCTTTAAATACAAAGTCACACATCTAAAATGACAAAGACAAATCACTTTTAAGATCTCTTAATATCACAATTGTTACTCCTAGACGGTGTTGGGCATTAACACGCTACTGTAATTTGATTTATTTTTTAGTAACGGAGTAATTGAATACGTTATGAATTCCAAAATAGTAATTAGAGTATAGTTCCAAGCCTAGGTCACTATACATTACCGCTGCGTTACATCGTTGAAAAGAGAAATAGCTTTGTTCAAAGTAAAGGCCCTTTCACACGCTACGCGGCAGTCGCGAGTGTCTAGTTCATTCTCAATGGGAGACATGCGGAAAGCGGCAAAACGCGGGCGGTTTCGCTGGCGGCGCGGAGGCGGAGCGCAAGCAGTGCTCGTACACCCAAAATCCTGCCGCTTCCACAGACACAGTGCTTCGCGGCAGGCACAGCCAAAGATAAAATATTTTATCTTTTTGTGAGCGGTAGCGGCAGCCGCGTCGGCTTTAACCAATCAGTTAACAGATTATTAACAACCAATCATAGAACGTTTAACTGAACTTATAACGGACAGTTGAAAATGGAGGAGAAGATTGTTTTAAAGGGGTCATATGATGTGATTTCAATTTTTCCTTTCTCTTTGGAGTGATACAAGCTCTTGGTGCATAAAGAAGATCTGTAAAGTTGCAAAGACTAAAGTCTCAAATCCAAAGAGATATTCTTTATAAAAGTTAAGAGTCAGCCACGCCTACCTAAAACGGCTCGTTCTAACACGCCCCCACATATCTACCTCACTATGTGGGAAGATTTGCATAACGCCGCCCAAATGTTCACGCAAAGAAAGAAGGCGTAACTTTTATTCTCGCTGTAGTATTCTTGACGCTGCAGCCATGTCGTGAAGACGCTGTGTGCTTCTTTGTGAAAGCGAAACTACTTTGTTTGGTCTTCCAAAAGAGGACGATATCCGCTTCGTCATGCCTGGAGCTGATCCGGATTTCCCTGAACTGTATGACCTATCTAAAATCTCATACAGAGACATAAATAAAAAATCTAGAGCGTGGGAGCTTGTGAGTGCACGAGTTGGTTTGCCAGGTAAAAATTAAAATGCGTACAAAATGTCCAAACAATAATACTTTTTTTTTTGCGCGTGGTTAAATGTTATGATAACATAGAAACTACCTTTCAAAAGTTTGTATTTGGTACGATTTTATAATGTTTTTTTAAAGAAGTCTCTTCTGGCTCACCAAGGTTGAATTTATCGGATCAAAAAACAGCAAATCAGTAATATTGTGAACAATTTATATATATATATATATATATATATTAGGGGTTGAAGGAATTCTGATTTTTTTTAAAGTCGACTTTTATTGTGTGTGTGTGTGCGCGCGTGTGTGCGTGCACGCATGTGTGTGTAATTGAGCAGCAAATCAGCAATTTTAAATATTACTGTTATTATTTTTGATTAAATCAATGGAGCCTTGGTGAGCAGAAGATAATTTTTTCAAAAACATTAAAAATATTTCCGGCCCCAAACTTTTGAAAGGTGTGCATCAGGTTCAAGAAGGCTAGTAGATACAAATCAGTAATAAGCAATCTGTTTTATTTAATCCATTTTTTGTTTACTGTAACAACTGCTTTTCATTATCTACTGATTAATTGACTTTTTGATTGTATTACTATATACTATATACTGATTACTGTAACTATACACATTTGAAACTGATTTTTCCTAGTTTAATATCTGTAGCCAGTTGATTATATTAGTTTATTCAATGGAGTGTTCCCAGGACCCTTCTCCTTGAGGTGAGCTAAAATAGGTGCAGAATTTTTCTCTAAAAGACACTGCAAGTCTGCTGCTGCTGTTGGCTCCCATTCTTAATACTGGCTGCAAAGAATCCTGGGAGTCACATGGAGAACTTCTTACTGCATGCTCTTCCTCACATTTTTTGCCATGAATCCGTAGGAAATTGTGCAGAATGCATGTGGTTTTCACAATCACCTCTGCTTTCTCAGGCGTAACAGCCATCACCCGTCTATAGACTCTCCACTGATTGGAGAGTATGCCAAAGGCATTCTCTACTACTCTTCTTGCCCGGGACAAACGATAGTTATACAACCTCTTCTCTGTTGTGAGCTGCTGTCCTGGAAAGGGCCTCATCAGATGTTTTTGCAGTGGGAATCATCTCCATTATGGTGCTTTCATCTCCAACAAAGACATGTGGCATAGGCCCAAGGCTTTCTGCCCCTGGTAGTGGTGTGTCCATTGGAATGCCAAGTTTTTCCTCTTTCAATCTTTTTCCCAAAGAGGAACAGGAAAATACTCCTCCATCACTGTTTCTTCCAAAAGCTCCAACATCAATAACTCGAAACAGATCATGTGCATCAACTAATGCCAGAAGGACAATATAGTGTGTGCCCTTATAGTTGAAATATAATGACCCAGAGTTTGGTGGAGCTTGTAACACCACATGTTTACCATCAATAGCTCCAATGCAGTTTGGAAAGTTCCACCTCTCCTGAAACTCTTTAGTGATTTCCACCCAATCTTGCGTTGCTGGTACTGGCATATATTCATTCACCAACACATCCCAGATGACCTTGGTGACCTCATCCACAATTGTTGCTACCGTTGAAGTTCCCACTCTGTAGCTGAAAGCTATGCTCACAAATGAATCTCCAGTTGCCAGAAACCTGAATTGAAAAAAAAAACAAAAAAACATATTGGGTATCATGCAACTAAATCATATAAAAATAAGATATTGTAAACATTAACATCATGACATTCTGTAAAGCTGCTTTGAAACAATGATGTGTATTGTGAAAAGGACTCTACAAATAAATCATTATGTATTTATGTATAATTCTCAATCATTATTATTTGTTTCAGTGTATTAACTCTTTTTCTGTTTTTGTTTTTAAACAGTTTTTCTCTGGATAGTTGACGAAGTGAGGAAAAAATTGAAAAATCTCAGGGATAAATATATAAAAGAGAGGAGAGCCATGAAAGAGAAGAACAGTGGGTCAGAAGCAGACAGCCAGAAAGTCTGGAAATACTTTCACATCATGTCATTCCTTGAGCCCCATGTGAGAGAGAGGCCGACAAGCAGTAACATGATGGTAAATGAAGAAGAACAGGAAGTTATTCTCACACTTGAGCCAGCCACAGCGCAGATAGAGCAGGAAGTGAGTGATATCAGTACAACAGGAGAGGATTCACTTGCTGAGAATGAAAACGAGAACAGCTCACAAATGCCTAAGCAAAGTTCATCAGTTCCTCAGGTACCAATGAAAAGGTGAAGACAGCAGGAACTTTTTTTTTAGTCACGTGTACTTGAAAAGGTGGATGAAATCTCCAAGCAGCTTAAAGACTGTGGCGATGATGATGAACTCTTCCTCATGAGTCTTGTACCAGCTTTTAAGAGACTGAGCGAGATACAAAAATCTACAGCCCGCATTGAAATTATGTGGGTCCTGCATGCCATTCAGTTTAAAGAGAAGTAACTCTAAAAACAGATATACAGTTGTATGTTCTCAGACACTGTTAGTAGCCCAACTGATGGCTGATGTTCTGGGTTAGCTCTTTTGTCTAACCTAATGTTCTTATTTATGTAACAGGGAGATATATATATATGCACACAAACTCATTTTTGATTATTAAAAACGCTTTTAAAAAATGTTTTAACATGTTTTTTTGTTTTTTTTTAACTCAACTTACTAATAAAATTGTATTTTGAAGAGTTATCAAGTATTTTGAAGAGTTATCAAACTATAACAAATGTAATGAAGTTATTGCATTTACCTGAGACAGATGGAAAGCCGCTTCTTTGAAATGATGGGTTTCCTCATGTTTGTTTCTGTCTTTGTGATCCTTGTTGCCACCTTCTCATTAAGTAGTTCAAAAAGTTCAGGGGTAAGCCTGAAGTAGGTCTTGAACCTGAGAGGGTCATTGTAAAGTTCTTGTACCAAGTGATGATAGTCTCCCTGCTCTTCTCGGTTAAGGAGTAGTTCATGTACCCATTTTGTCCTCCTTTTTTTCCTTTTATGCATGAGCACATCAATAAGAAGTTTTTGCATTTCCAGCAAAGCCCTGCACCTGGGATGCATTGTTTAGGCACAAGTAATCTTCTAAATGTTCCTTTAAAATTATATTTCCCTCAAATATTTGCTTAAATCGTGACCTTGTGATGCTCTTAAGGCAAATCTTCAAAAACAACTCCACTTGTGCCAAACGAAAAAAAAAATAAAATAATGACAATAATTAATGACAGGATGACAAACACCAAATTTCCGTTATGTTTTATTTAGTTTTTAGTAAATACAAAGGTGATGTTGAAAATTGTAACTATGGCAACGTCCGCTCCGAGACCGCAACGCGACCACCGCCTCAACTGCACAAAACGCTTCCACTACAAGAGAAAGCGGCAGCCGCGCAGTGATTCCACCGCTTGCCGCGTCCCGTGTGAAAGGGCCTTAAGTCTCACATAGATGCCTGCCTGTCGCACACGCGACATCATCTACCCAAGACCTACTTTGACTGGTAAGCACCTGCAAGGCGGGTATAACAAACAAAAACAAGCTCAGCATGGAGAGAGAAAAGTATGCGTTCTGTAACTGGATTGTAGCATTATTGTGCATTGTCATTTATGTCGGGGAAGAAAACTTTTTTCAACCGCGAAAAACTCCACATCCAATTTGTTTAAACACCTGAAAGGGCAGCACAGCATGGTAAAGCTTCTCGAGAAAGTATCGGGCGCGGAGAGCAATGCATCAACTTTTACTGTTGAGTACAGTGCCAGTGGATGTCTTTCTCCATCTAGAGAACAGAAACTGGATTTCTCCCGTCCAACACCAACCGTAAGTAGAGAAGGTCTGAACAAACTCGTCGCTGGGTATATTGTTGAGAATATGCTACCTATTTCCACTGTGGAATCACCCTCCTTTCTCCTCATCATAGAGAAAATACCCACACACAGCAAGGTAAGGCTACTACAAAGACATTTGCTGCATACCTGGAGAGAGAATATGCAATGATGAAAGCTAATTTAAAGGCATTGGAAGAGGTAGGCTTCGTTTCCACAACCGCTGACATCAGCAAGCAACAGAAGCTATATGGGTGTAACACTTCACTGGATGAACAGAGACACTTTGAAGCGCAACAAAGCTGCTTTAGCATGTAAGAGATTGAGAGGCAGACACATTTGACGTTATTGCTGCGGAGTTAGAACAAATTCACTCATCATATGGAATACTTAACAAAGTTGTTGCGACAGTGACAGACAATGCATCTAATTTCATCAAGGCGTTTTAAACATATCAGACTGTCACTTCTGAATCTGATGAGGAGGAGGGGGAGGAGGAGCAAGAAGAAGGTATCACTTTTACAGATGTCACAGAAGCCCTCTCCACTGAGAATGATTATGGTCAGCGTTCTCTTCCCCACACTACAGATGTGCATCACATACAATAAACCGAATTTCCACAGGTGAGGTTGAGAAATACTTAACTTTCAGTACATTAAAGCTGTGTATAGGATTAGTATAGCAAAATGCACAGCTCTTTGGACAAAGGCAAGCAGATCAACGGTTGCATCAGAACAAGTGCAGGAAGGGAGTCAGAGAAAGCTCCTGCATGGTCCCCTTATCCTCAAAGTGGAATTCCTTTCACAAGGCTGTTTCCAGAATCACAGAAATTCCCATGAATGCACTAAATAGCTTGTGCACCAAGCTGGAAGTTAAGTGCTTCAATGGCAAGGAGTACCAGTGCTTGCATGAGGAACGCATCGCAATGAAGCCCCTTACAGCTGCACTTGATATTTTACAAGGGGATAACTGTTCTTATGGTGCTTTACTACCCACGCTTGAAGTCCTGATGGCAAAGACCCTTACCTTGAGAGACACCCTCTCCATGATGACAGCTAACCTTCCAGATGTCATTGTAAAGGTATGTACCTATACATTTGATATTTTAGCTAATTTATTTTGGTGATTTGTTGCATTGCAGTGTTTCCCATACATTGATTTATTTGTGGTGTCCCACCACAATATTGAAACTGACCACCACACATAGATTTTCCAAAGGACGTTGAGTTTATTTTATAAACATGAGCACTGCACGTTTCAAAGTCAAAACCCAGCCAGGTGTTTTTATATGAATGTATATTTGAAGGGAAACTGTCAAAAAGATTTGATGTCATTTTCATTAAATCTTTTCTGTAATGCCTGATAAAGCAATGTTTGTGAGTCCAGTGCTGCTTTATGTACAGCCATTACTGGGGAAACGTCTCGGGTTACTTGACTGTAACTCTGTTCCCTGAAAAAGCGTGAATGAGATGCTGCGTTTCAATAACGCATATGAGAACATTCTTTGCTCGACCGGTTGTGAAGCACGTGTGTAAAACATGCCAAGAATTGGCTTAAATAACCTCAGTGGGTGATGTCATTGGATTACTTGCACCTGAGGGGTTATAAATAGATGTGAAACGGACACACCTTCAGGTTATACCTTTGTCTGAAGAGACGTCCAGGCACGCCTACAGTGCGGCATTGAGGCGCAGCATTTCGTGCCCACTTTTTCAGAGAACAGGTTAGTCAAGTAACCCAAGACGTTCCCTATCAAAAGCTACCCTCGAAACTGCGTTTCAATAACGCATATGGAAACGAGAACACCAACGCCACCGCACTGGAAGTGTTTGGACCCCCTCAAGGTTGTGTAGTGTGTGCGCACAAACATCGAAGAGGTCTTAGACATGACTTTGGGATCTTAACTCAAGGACATGCAAGCCCGGAGTAGCATGGACATCCAAGGACTAGGGCAATAGCATCCCTCACCCAATGTGACATCGTTTGTCTTGTGGCAGCCGCCCCCTGGATGTGGCCCCCATAGCATATGAAAAGCTGCTCCGACTTATGCTACTGGCTAGTGCATTAGATGTAAATCTGAAGAGCACGTACTGGATACAGTAAGTGAAGTCTTTCCTGCTCCAGTGTTGAAAATGGCGAAGGGCAGAAGCCTTCAAGGATGACCAGATTTAAGTTTGAGAATTAAACTTTGGGAAGATACTTTGGGTGAGGATGCAAAATAGCCAGATAATACTAATCCTGTGCGAATAGGGCTTTAGCCAAGAATAACAGAGAGAACAGGGTGAGCTAACAAGGCTAACGAGACACAGGTGCAAACAATGAGTGCTGATGAGCCTGGGCAAAGGATTATGGAACGTGTAGTTAGTGAGGCAGAAAGAGTCTGGGGTGGAATGCTCTCTAGTGGACAACCGGGGCACAGCCGGTGATCATGATAATTATTAGAAAATAAGTGGTGAGGGAAAATCACCTTGTGTGTAGCTGTGTGAAGCGTGTGTGAATGAACTCTCAACAGTGTTCAGCAGCAGCGTTTGTATTAATAGCGAAGCTGAAAGTTTAACTGCTTCAAGAATACCAACGAAAACCATTTTATTGATAAAGTCACAGGGCGTCGCTGACAACACGTTTTTTTTTTTTTGTGTGTGTAAGTGTTTTTGTTTATAGTGCCTGGTTAGGGTTAGGAGTGTGTGTCTCTATGTGTGTGTATGAGTGTGCAGTTTTATGGGAGAGAGTGGAAATAATAAGATTTCAGTGTATGTAAACTTTTTAACAGGTTCTTTGTGTAAATTCAGTTATTATTTGTCTTTTGGAGCAGGGGCGATTTCATCTTCAGTGGTGTTTAGTCCTCAGTGAGAATGTACATCAAGAGACCATTGCCTAATTCAGGGCCGTGCAGGGACCTTTGGAGGGGCAGGTGCTCAAAGGATAAAAGGGGCACATGGAACACGGCATTTAATAGGGCTGTGCTCCTTGCTGATATGTGTACCCAAACGGATGCTTCTGTATTGATACAGCAGCAAATGCCGTGACGCAGTTTTGAAAAAGAAAACAGAACAGAAAAGACCATTTTAAGTTTAAAAGTTAAATAATTTTTTCTTTGCACCTTTTAATTACTTTGGAAGTAGAAACTGAATTATATTATATTATTTTTATTATTATTATTATTGAGTTTACAGGGTATGGTGGTTTTGCTGTTGGACACACTATTGTTGTTGTTGTAGAAAAAAATTATTTGTCTTATTTAAAATAGAATTCTATTCTTTTTTTTTAATGATAATGATAATAAAAACAGGATTGATAAGTATAATTCGGAGGATGAGAAAATCTGTATAAGCCAGTGTTTTACCAGTGTTGTGATAATTATTTTAATGCACTTTGCAATGCATTTTTTTTATAAATACTGTAATAATAATAGTTCAAAATATGAATAGTTTTTAGTCAGATAACATAAAATAGGGGTTATGCGCAACAGACTTCCGTATTCTGTTAACCTGGTCTCGCTGCTTCTGGTTCAAGCCTTTTGCATATGCTTCATTCAATATGAAGCAGTTTTACTTAAGATGCCTTCAAAGTAGATACCAAAGATGATCATAACCAATGTCCATCACATATGCAGACTGATATCTAAACGTTTTTTAGATATAAAATTGTAATAAAATGTCAACCATAAAAACAGCTTGCTAGTTTAACTGATTATCTTAAAAGTCCATAGATATCGATATTATTTATTACGGCTGTTAGCACGTTCTCCGACAAGCGGAAGCGGTGAGACCTGTTTTCCGGGTTTGCTCAGGTGACGTTCGACATATACTCTATTACCGGTAAATTACCATGAAGAGATCAGCGGTGCATTCCAAACGGGATATATCGCCCTCTGAAGGGCACTTCGGAGTGAAAACAATCATGGCCGCCATATAAGGGTCGTTCCAAACCGAAGTGCTCAAAACTGGCCTCTTCAAAGGGGCAATAGTTCAAAATATGAATAGTTTTTAGTCAGATAACATAAAAAAACAAAATCCCTCGACGCCCTTTAAACTTTTCCCAATCAAAGAGCAAGAACGAAAGAGAGCAAGCACCTTTGTTTATATTGCTGTGTGTAGAACTACGTTAGCTGCATTTTTAATATTTAATAAATATTTAATTTTAATAAAACGTAAATGTTTCCCTCGCACTTTATTCGGGCAGGTGTGTTAATATAGAGGTTTCTAGATTTAAATCTAGATTTAAATTCAGAGATAATATTGATAGTCTGTGCATGACCTGACATTTTATTCATATCCAAAATGAGGAGATGTGAATATCAGGAGCACTGAACATTCTCATGCAGTGTGTGTTTCATTCATACTCGAAGCCAGAAGGCGCTCTCACGCAGAAAGTCAAAAATAGACTCATAGAAATAATAACTTATGACGTGCAGGAAATCCTTAATATGGACAAAAGCATCCAGCTATCGCTGTATCTGAGCTGAATAAAAAGCAGAAACACTTTTACTGATGAATTGTGAAGACAATAAACACACGATTGCGAAAATATATGGTTTATGTGTGTTTTTCAAGTTATCTCCAGGTAAAGAATAAACTATATGATTAGTGCAGTTCTGACTGACATATCATTTAGTATAGAAACTATAATTTATATGTGTATATATATATATATATATATATATATATATATCCTGCCTTATTCTGTGATAAAAATGGGAAAAAGGTGTTCGTAGTAGCATTTATAAACAATCATAAAATTGTCTTTAGGAAAACATTGTGAACAAAAATATTATAGCCCCTTGCTGCAGCTAACTTTACTTCCACAGGCTACACACAGCAATATAAACAACAGATGTGCATGCTCTCTTCATGTCATTGTTACAGAGTGAACAGAGAATGCATTCGGATCCATCTGCAGATATTTATTCAAGAGCATGGTCGGAAACAGGCATAGGTCAAAACACAGCAAACAGACATGAATGAGGCAAGACAAAGAGTATTCCTAGGGCAGGCGTAGGTCATCGATCAGCGAACAAAATCCAGAGGGCTTGACAAAAGGGGTAATCTGTAAACACGAGCAATAGTCTAGGCTGGGGCAAACAGTATCCAAAACAGGGTCAGGCAAACGGGTAATCCAATACACACAGGTGAGAATCACAGGACCGGAGAACAGGCAAGGCAAAACTAGACTAAATCTAGGACTTGGAAACAGAGCAATGAAACTAGACTAAGACTAGGACTTGGTAACAGAACAATGGCTCACAAAAAGGCTCCGTAGCCTAGAACTAGAACTGGTGACACAGACAGTTAATAATCAGATATACTAGGGAGAACTGAACAGACAGATAGCTCATAATTCGAATCACTGACTGAAACTGGTGGAACAGATGATTCTGTGTTAGACACATTTTGGATAATACAAGGGGTTGACAGTTCATGAGCGGTCTCTATGGCAGTGACAGGGCCACCGGGGCAAAGGTAGGGTGCATCTCTAGTCTCTGAGCTCATGACAGACAGGATCGAGCATTCAGAGGCAGGTTCCCTGGATGTGACAGACAGTTCAAACTCTGAGACATTTGGGGAAATTGGACAGACTGATGGTTCGTAATTCAACTCACAGACTGAATCCGACTGAGCAGACACTTTGAAACCAGACACACTTGGCAAGACTAAACAGACAGATGATTCAACATTAGTCTCACTGACTAAAACTGAACTGGTAGACATTTCATCAACGAAATCTGAAACTGGACAGGCTAACAGTTCACACTCAGGGTCATTGGCGGAAACCAGACAGACAGGAACATCATCATCAGACACATTGACACAATTCAGAATCACGAGCATTGATTGGAACTAGACTGGCTAGAGAGACAGGAGGTTTATAAGTAGATTTACTGACTGAAGCTGGTACAAAAGATGATTTAGTATCAGACACACATGCAAACGACACATGACTTGACTTCTTGATAGAAACCGAAGAGACCAACAGTTCAACAGTTGACACATTTGGAGAGACTGAACAAGGGGACAGCTTATAATTTGACTCACTGACTGGGATTGGCAAGACAGATGGTTCAACAGACATATTTATGGAGACAAAACAGGTAGAGAGTTCATATTTAGACTCATTGACTGGGAATGGCAAGACAGAGTGTTCACAAACAGCCTCCTCGTCTGTGACAGACAAGGCTGAGAGTCTAAAGGCAGCTTCTTCAGCTGGGTCGGAACAAGACAAAAGTTCATAATTGGCCTCCATGGCCGGGTCAGGACAGGATGAGAGTTCACAGGCAGCCTCTGCAGCTAGCTTGAGACAGGGAAATAGTTCACAGACGGCCTCCTTGGCCAGTTCAGGACAGGGCAAGATTCAGGACAGAATGAGAGTTCACTGGCAGCCTCTACGGCAGGGTTGAGACAGGGCAATAGTTCATCGTTGGCCTCAGTAGCCAGTCCGGGCAAAGATGGTAGTGCATCACTGGGCGCCACCACCATGCAAGGAGCTGAAGCGAGTGCCGCCACCTCAAGAGGTTCTGCAGCATGCGCCGCCATCTCTGGAGAAGCTGCAGCAGGCACCATCGCCTCTGGGGACACAGCAGTGAGTGCCGCAACCTTGAGAGGTTCTGCAGCATCAGCTGCCACCTCTGGAGATTTCGTAGCAGACGCTGCCGCCTCTAGAGTCTCAGCGGTGGTGTACGCGGCCCAAATACACCATAAAGCGACTCCCATTATGGGATGCGCTGCAGACAGAGGAATTAATTCAGGGACAAAAGGGCTAGGGTGAGTAAGTTTGGGAATACCAGGTGTGCGTGCTGACACCAGCGGTGGATCTTCAAAATTTGATGTCAGTCTCTGACATTTTGTGATAGACAGGACTGTGAAGGGCTGCGGTACGACAACAGTGACAAGACGTGGCTCTGGAAGATTAGATTAAACATGGCGAGGCTTTAGCAGATCAAATGAAACATGGAGAGGTTCTGGCAGATCAGCTGTGATGTGACGTGACTCTGGACGGTCAGCTGTGACGTGACGTGATGTGACTCAGGAAGAACAGCCGTGACTTGACTTGACACTGGAAGATCAGCCGTGACTTGACTTGACTCTGGAAGAACAGCCATGACTTGACTTGATTCAGAAAGATCAGCTGTGACTTAACTTGACTCTGGAAGAACAACTATGACTTGACTTGGCTCATGACAGGGCTCATTTCTGGCAGCAGTGACATGACTAGGCTCAGGAGCAACAGCAGTATCATACTGGGGTTTTGTTCTCAACGCCATCTTGTGAGTGCGCTCCGGTGCGGCCGCCATTACACGAGCGAGTATGATTTCACATTCCTCTATGACACCCACAGTGAACGCTGAACCAACAGTCCACAAAACATAATCCAAAAAACTACTCTGTGACGAACCAATAATGATTCATCCTCATGAATCATTATTGACTTTAAAGGCTGGTTAAGGCCATCACAGAAAAAATCTATCAGCATACAGTCCGGTAATTCTGAGCAATTAGCCAAATAATATAATATTCCTCAATGTAACCTCAAGTGATTGTGTGCCCTGCTTGAGAGCTAGTATCAGAATCGCTGTGTTCATACCTGGCCAATGTCCTTCGGTAAAGCCGCTGGATCCTTGTTAGGTGGATTATTCTGTTATGGCGTGAACAGAGAAAGCATTCGGATTCATCTGCAGTGCTTTATTCAAGAGTATGGTCGGAAACAGGCATGGGTCAAAACACTGCAAACAGACATGAATGAGGCAAGATGAAGAGTATCCCTAGGGCAGGCGTAGGTCATCAATTGGCGAACAAAATCCAGAGCACTTGACAAAAGGGGTAATTTGTAAACACGAGCAATAGTCCAGGCTGGGGCAAACAGTATCCAAAACAGGGTCAGGCAAACGGGTAATCCAATACACACAGGCAAGAATCAAAGGACCGGAGAACAGGCAAGGCAAAACTAGACTAAATCTAGGACTTGTAAACAGAGCAATGAAACTAGACTAAGACTAGGACTTGGTAACAGAACAATGGCTCACGAAAAGGCTCCATAGAGTAGCTACGCTAAGACAGCGACAACGCTAACAATACTCTGCGACCAGAAAGAGGAAGTGCAGGGCTTATAAGGAGTGTCTGATGGGTTACACCTGTGTGTGATCAATGCAATGGATGATGGGTAATGTAGTCCGGGGTGTAGTGTGGTGGTATGTAAACTGTGAGAGACCTTGTGGTGATGAATGACCTCTGGTGGTGACTGAAAGGAAGCTCATGGGCAGGATTCGTGACAGTCATTCTTGTAAATTAATACAAATTTAATAATATAAGTATAAGCACACCGCTCCGCTGAGAACTCCACTTACCGGCAGCCGACGTTATTGAAGGCATCTGGTAGTGTGCTAAATTACTAAAGGTGTGTGAACGTGAGGGATCGTCCCGGATGAGATCGTCAGGTGAAAGGTCATCATGTGGATCATTTTATTTACGGCTAAATTATTATTCATTCATTTTGCTAATAGTTAGATTGGGCAGGCCTTCACAAAAGTGTGTTTAATTACAAAATAATAATAATAATAATTGCCTTGACAAAAGGGCACTTTGGGCATCAAGGGGAAAAGGGGCAGGTGATCAAGCACCCACCGCTCCCCCCTCTGCACGTGCCTGGCCTAAGGAGGTGGTGCTGATTTGAATGGAATCAGTACCACTTTATTACTATATACTGTAGTAAGTCAAAAAAAAGTAGCCTATACCACTTAAATACAAAGTCAATACAATAAATAATGAATACAAGTCAATACAAAAAAATACTTAAATTATATAATATGTATCAGTACACATGCTACTGCTTGAGTAGCAAAAATACTGCTGTCATATCATTATTATTAACAAGTATATTAGTAAAGTCGTCATCTTTATTTATATAGCGTTTTATACAATACAGATTGTTTCAAAACCGCTTTACAATGCTAAACTAGAAATCAAAATCAAATTCTGCTGTAAAGCATCTATAAAAACAACAACAGTATTATTCAGTTGAAATCAGTTTACTGTTGATTCAGTTCAGTTCATTAACTGTGTAAAGTCCATAAATTTTGGAATGAGTTTATTTCTATATTATTATCTATAAAACAGCTCTGGAGAAAACAGTGATTTCATCGTCCAGCTCAGCTCAGTTCAGTTCAGTCCTCATCCAATAGTGTATGTGCAATCAAGTCGATAATATTGCCAAATATCAAGCGTCCCTAACTAAGCAAGCCAAAAGGCGACTCCATCGGTGACAGATATGGAGAAAAAACCTTGGGAGAAACCAGGATTAGGGGGGCCAGTTCTCCTCTGGCCAGACGAAACAACATGGTGTGGTTTAGTTCAAGGCTGCAACACAAGTCAGACTGTGGACTGATATCTTTCTGAATATATCATCCAGTTCCTTCTGCTTGAAGATCGGATACATCATGCCAGCATGTGGAGGGAGTTCAAGCTGGCCACAAGGACTTTGAAGAGAAATTGTCTGGTTCTCGTGGTCAATATTACTGTATCATTAATAATTACAATATTAATATTAATGTCATGTAACAATATTAATGTCCTGGTCGTGACAGGTGTGTGTGTGCCCGGAATCGGTCTATCACAATGTGTGAGCACCGCATTGAGTTCTATTTTGCGGCATCTTGCATTTGAATGGCATAAAATCACTTTAATGTTTAAATTGACAAGCCTTAAAATCATTTGAAAATGATCAAATTTCTTGAGGAAACAGCATTGTATCATTTGGTTCAGGTGATTATCATTCAGGTGACAGGTGATTGTAGTTTTAGGGGGGCAGAGACAACAGAAAAAGGTCCTAAAAAGGGTCTAGAACTGCCCCTGTTGGGGACTATACATACATCTGAGTGAAATAGTTTCAGCCACAGTTCCTCCTGCCTTGGCTGTATTTTCTGTTCTGTATTAATGTTTATCAGGGCAGATGCGAAAACTACAGGGGGAACTACATTTCCAAAATGTGACTTTTAAAATGCAACAACTTTATCTTTCACAAAAGAAGGCACATTGGAAAGTACAATTGTATTTGTCTTCTCAGCAGTGCTAAGAAAAAGCCTGCAGCCTAGCACATACACACGGTCATCTGATGTGATCCAAACACAAGTGGTCAATGCTAAATAGAGGTGGGAATGGGGTCTAAAATGTTTTTTGATCAGATTACTGCAAATGCATACAGTATGAGAGAAAAGAGGAACAGAATGTTTCTCAAATTTTATTTCTCACACTGTACATATAATAACATAATTATTATATGATGACAGCTGATTTTCCCCATCATTTTTCTTCTGAGTGAAATCTGTCTTTCAGTTGTAATTTATGAGCAAAGATAGATTAATATATTCAGTCAGGGCGGTCAATATGCAAACATTTGGCCATTTTGAGATACTGAGTAATGACCTTGGTGCCACTAGAACCATGCTTTACTGTTTGAGCTGCAGGAAAATACACCTCATCCAAAGCGTATCTCCATCATGATGAAGCCAGAACATTTTAATCACCGTTTGTTTTTCTAATAAGTTGGTTTTAGTTAGTAGTTTTAGTTAGTTATTTATTGCAGTAGACACATAATGATTGAAAGCTGTGATGACAGGTTCTCTGAGTGAAGTACTCACAGAGGCAACAGCAGAATTATTTCAGGAGCTTCGGAGGCAACTGAAGCTTCAACTTTAACTGTTATGATTTGTTTCACACCAACAAAATGAGTTGTTTTGCAGTGAACTGTACTAAGTGGTCTAAAGGATCTGAAGGATAATTGAAGTTTTTTTTTCTTTTTCGGTAAGTTAAATTTGTACTTTATAAGCGAATTAGTAAATGATTGTTTTTCCTTGCTGTGGTGATAATATGGGCTACTCACATAATATGAGTCTCAAGGTCTTCAGCGCCTGTCTCTCCTAGAGAGATGAAAAGGCTGGGAACTTTTCCTTTTACATTTGATGGTTTGTTTGTCTTATTTAGTATTTCAGAAAAGACTCCCCTAGGTAGACTCTTCCACCCTGACTCCCTCGCCCAGCCAACTTCCCAATTCTCCAATGACCTATAATCAAAAGAAGAGGAAAAAGAATGGCCCCACTTTGTTCAACACTGCAAAATTAGCACCAGAGGCAGCGGCACCCACCAAGTAGGGATAACTGCAGGCTGGAGTAATGGGTGTGGTGAAAGGTTAGGGCTTGCTGAAAGGTAGGGGTGTGGAGAAAGGTCTTCATGATTAGTCGACAAAGCTGTCTGTCAGGGTATGGGGGTAGGGGTTGGGGGTAGTTTCTGTTGTACTGATTCACCTTTCGGAATGCCTCCTATAGGCACACCCATTGCTCCAGGCTGCAGACTAGAGTTGGCAACTGTCCCATAATAGCCGGGATGTCCCTTATACTGGGCCTAATTTATCTGTCCCATACGTGACCTCCCTTGTCCCGTTTAATGACTACTACACTGATCTAACCACTGACTGATGCAACAGCAACAGCAGCAGTGCTGATCACGACACTTGAGAATGATCACCGACACCATACAAATAAGAAACTCTAAATTGGACAAATTTGGGGAGGGCTTTAAGACCAAGCAGAATCCTTTGCTGGCTCATGTTAACAGTAATTTAGATTTCTGCAAATCAGTTTGGGCGAATGCAAACGTGTGAATATTGTTCATGAGTCCAACATCCAGCCACGCAAGAAAACATTCAATCTGCTTGAGAGTAGACATGATCAAAAAAGGCAAGTCATCCATAGTTGATGTTCTTAAATAGAGAAAAAAAATCACATTTAAATAACTTCTTGTGTATTTTTAACCTTGGACCTCATTTTTAAATCTGACCAATAAAGTACCAAAAGCAGCCAATACCAATTCTCTTAGTTGTCTTTAATTGAAAAATATGCCTTTTCATGCATTCATACAGTACATGGTTGCAAACAAATTTTAGTTCAAATTTTTAAGTATTGTTTAAAAAATGTTTTATTGACTGACGTTTCATAGACATTCAGTTGATATGCTTTCAAATTGTATGCCATATGTACAGTATGTATTTATGCATCTTCTTTACAAAAAATAATTTATAAAAATAAAAGTGTATTGCTTTGAAGAGACGTTGATGATATTTAAATGTGTTAAGTTACTACATCACTGGTGCAGTCACAATTCTATAGTGGTACAATTTGCTAAGGCCAGTGGTGTGTGTGTGTGTGTGTGTGTGTGTGTGTGTGTGTGTGTGTACTGGTATTCACTACGTTATGAGGATCAGTTGTCCCCACCATTATAGTAATACCAGTAAATATTGACATTGTGGGAAAACATTTTGGTCTTCGTGAGGAAAACAGCTTATAAATCATATAGAGAAATGTTTGAAAATCTAAAAATGCAGTGAGTTTTGTGTGAGGGGTAGGTTTAGGGTTAGGGTAAGGGGATAGAAAATACAGTTTGTACAGTAGAAAAACCATTACGCCTATAGAATGTCCCCACAAAAAAATGGAAACGTGTGTGTGTGTGTGTGTTTAAATCAAAATTCTTTTTAGAATTAAAATGTACATAATTAGGTTAAGCAAAAACAAATTTACTTATTTCTGAGAACCTTTTTTTACACCTTTTATACACATACTTAACTACATACACTGAAATGACATTCACTATGTGGTACAGTACAAATATTTTGAGTGTCCCTTATTCTGTCCCTTATTTTCCTATAATGAATCATGATTGTCCCCTATTTTCCTTTTCTGAAGTTGGCAACCCTACCTGAGACGACTAGGCTGGTTTCTTCTGTTTTTCAGGCTTTTCAAAAGTTACCCTGCCTATGATTATTTTAATGCAATCAGACTGTCAATCTTCTTCATCACAGCTGTGTTTGTGGGGCTGCCGTGCCTGATTTGGACTTTTTATTTTGTACAACTTTAGATAAAATCCAGAGGCCGGATCTCAGCCTTCATCCTCCTCCTCAGTGACCTGTTGCAACCGCTCCTGTATCCATATATGGTGTCACTTCTTTCTTCAAAATTATTCCAAGGCTTTGACACAGTCTGGTGGCTGGATATTTTGTCTGAAAATCTATGGCCTTCACCTGCAACAGCTGGTGGCTCTGAATGGGGTTCTGACACTGAAATATCGAGCAGAGGACAGTTAGCAGAATGGCTTAAATGGCTTATGTCATTCACTCTATGTGTGCATGTTTATATCTGTCTTCTATAAAAGTGTGTATGTGTGTCTGTCTGAGTGATTCCAGTCAAGCATAGATTCTAATAGTGTAGAGGTAGTAAACATAAGTGAATGTGTGATCTCTAAGTATGAAGTGTCTGGTAAAGCATGTATTAGTCTGGACCCGCTGTCATCATGTAGTCTAGTGATGGTGTTCTCATCTGGTTTAATTCTCAGCTCCGCTGATGTTGTTTCTTCCTCCGATGCTGAAGATGGTTCTTCCTTTAATTCAGTTCTCAGCACTGTTGCCTCTTCATCCTGCTAAACACTTCTTTTGTGTGCTTCTCATAGTCCATCATCCTCTGATCTTGTCATTATTGAGCAAACTACTCTGCGTCAGTCCAGTGCTGAAGACCTCCCACAAAATCCTTTCTACTTCCACTACTACTTCCAATATCTTGGTCAAATACTGGTGCAGCGTCCAAATAGAGTCAGAACTTGTTTATGCAGCACTTTAAGCATAAAACAAGAGGCGGAAACGCGAGTGCAGCTCCGCAACTGTATTGGAACAGAGAAGGCAAGAACAAAGTGGCCAAAAGCAATCGACTGCCGATCCCATGATCTATTACATCCGTAACAGACCTCTTGTGTTTTACACACGCATGAAGTGAAGTTGTATTTATAAGTGCGAAACTCATACTGTAATTCTAGATGATACAGATTTGCTGTTGTTCTGACATTAAAATTGACGCATGGACTGATGTTCTGTATTCCTGAACTTTTCTATTAGCAAGGCTTCAGATGGAAGGAGCAGGTCCTAGTGTAGAACTCTGATTTAACCTTGTCTGGTTTTACACTGCACTCAGGTCTCTCTCCGTATCCCCTGTCTGTATCCTGTTCCTGCAGAAAACCCTGTAGCCAGTCTCTAACTGGTTCACTGAAACGTTGTACATTAATACCCCCTTGTGGGCAAATAAAATATTACCATACAGTTTATTAGCTTTAAATAATTTAAAGTAACTCCTCTTAAAGTAGCAAACTTTAAACTGAAAGAATTCAGTTTATGTAAATTTAAAGAGACAAGTTTTTTATACTCACTGACCTATAATGGAGAACTGGACTGCTCATGATGTCATAAAAGTGACGCCACTGCATCGCCATATTGGTATTCCGGTACGGCACCGGCCCAATCTTCTCCAGCACCGTCTAGGGACCCTGCCAGGTGGCCAGGAATTTGCAGGCCGCGTTGGGGACTAGGACCATAACTCGGTCTCCGGGCTGGAACTCCCGTGGTTGGGCTGCCCGGTTATAGTGGCGCTGTTGGGCCTGCTGCGCCTTCGTCAGGTGTTCCCGGACTAATGGCAATACCCGGTCGATCCTTTCCCTCATCTGCTGTACATGCTCGATGACAGAGCGATGGGCTGCCGGCTGTTGCTCCCCACATCATAGAAGACATTAGGATTTTGGGAGGGGAACTCACCTTCTCTCCCGCTATCCGAGGCTAGAAGCACGGGCCGCTGACGAGGTCCTGCCGTGGGCCTCCTTCTTCTGGTCGGTCACACGCTGCTTTCTGTGGGAAAAATGAGAGGGCGAGTTAGTGCTCAGTCTCATGGAGGAATCTCCTAGATGGCAGGGCTTGCGTGGCTTATGTAGCCGCCGCCTGATGAGGTGCAGCTGTGACCGATCAGCCTGTGATGATGATGGCCAGGTGCTCCTCGCTTGTTTCCAGGGCGACGCTGATGAAGCTTCGGGACGCTCGTCACAATATATATATATATATATATGTATAAATCTTTCCACCTGTAGTCCCGAATTGCCTGTTCGACTTTGCAGAAAAGTTGTCATGCCCAGAATCCTTTGACTAAAATGTTTATTAGTTTCAGTGACATTTATTCATTCATTCTAATTACGTTTTTATTTAATTTTACTCAACAAATTCTCTGTTTAGTTTTTGGGAAGGTTACAATGGTGTTAAACATATTGTTTCTGAAATGCAAACAATTAAATGTACTCAAATTTCAACTTACATTAAATTGGTTGGTTTTATGTTGTTTCAGTTAGCTTTAAGAAAAGAAATATGACTGTTTGTAAAAAATATATATATATTAAATGAGTTTTTAAAAGAGGTAAATTATCTTTAAAATTTCACATGGGTTTGAATCAGATTCAGTTAGATGGTCAGTCTACACCCAGATGGTGCATCTTACCCACTGACCCAACTTCAATCAGGACCACTTTCGTCAAGTATATTTATTACAATTATATTGCATACAGTTAAGTGTTGGCGGTATGGTTATGTTCTGGGCAACACTCCACACGCCTGTCCATGCAGCCATGCTTGGAGAGCAGCAAGACAACCCCCCCGGGGTACAGAACAGAACCATTATATGCATACATAATTACAATTCACAATTACATGAGTTGTAAACAATATGTGATAGAGAATGCTGCCAATGAAGTGACTGTAAGGAAGAAACAAAAGTCAGATCGAATAACAGGTTCAGTTAGGTGGAGTTGGGGTTGGAGGAGGGAGTTAATTGCAAGCAGTGATGCGATTGAAGAGATGCTGAAGAATGGGAATTTAAATAGACCGCTTGTGATAGGTGTCAAGACTGGATCAGTCTATTGCGCAATCTGGACAAAACGCTATATATCTCACCGATGGAAGCACGCAGAAACGTGAAAATGTGAAAATCTAAACGATAATATAGAGTATATAGATATTTGTGGCTGTTTGCGGCTGACTGAAGCAGTGCTACGAGTATAAATGTAAATTCGCTCAGAGGTGACAAAATTTTACATCGCGATTCTATCGAAGATCATTCGATCTGTGATTGTCACACAATGAAATAATCTACATCGTCAAATTCCTGAGAATGAGAGCTTTCTTGTGATATATGACTTGACTTTTTTGTGAAAAATATATAAAATACACATTCTTCGTAAAAAATTTTCGCAATGGTCAGGCGGAAATTCGTGTATGGGACGAATACATTTCTAAGCTTAATTTTACTGCTTTATGAATATAAAAAACCAAAAGGTATGGTATTCTTTGTAAAGAAGACACTCCAAGCTTTCAAATGAACCCATATATGGGCTGATACCATATAAGGAAGGCTATGTAAATGAAGCATAAACATTTTTAACGCGATTTTGGACCCGTATCCAGGTCCGCAGAGTTTAACTGGTTTTAATAGAATCGTGCAATTTCTCGACTGTTTTTGATATATCAATTAGTCTAGAAATAAAAGAGTGACCTTGCGGAATGATCCGCATCGCGAAATTTAAATGCCCTAATAGAGAGAGAAGTTCTTTCTTAGTGGTGGAATCGCGTTTTAAAACATCTATCATAGCCTCCCTGATACGATCAAGTTTATCAAGAGGTAAGGAAGCTTGCATGAGATTGCTGTCTAGAGTAATACCAAGGAATTCGATTGTATTTAATGGCCCCGCAGTTTTTTCTTCTGAGAGAGGTATGCCTAGTTTATTAAAAGTTTCTTTCAGAATATTAATACATCGGTCGGGTTTAGAGTTTGGATAGTCCACGACCAGAAAGTCGTCTAACAAATGAAGCATGAAAGGCAGCTTGCAGTAGTTTAAAAGAATCCAACAGAGCGCTTCCGATAAGGTGTCGAAAATACGAGGGCTGCTGCGACAGCCGAACGTAAGTCTAACAGAGAAAAATATATTCTTTTTATGCCATTGGACTCCGAAGAGGTGCCACTGAGACGGGTGAAGAGGCATGATTTTAAAAGCGTCGGCTTTGCCCAGGCAAGCGCCCTTACCAGCTATTTTAATAAACTGAATGGCATTATCCACTGAAGCATAAAACAAAAAAAAATTAGGAAGAGGAATCAAACTGTTAATGCTAGGTACAAGAACATTGTCATGGGGGGCTGACAGATCTATTATTAAACGTTTCTTACCAGAATATTTCCTTGTAGCTATGCCTAAAGGGTTAATACGAAATATTGGAAAAGGGGGACTATCGAAGGGACCAATCAAATATCCCTTTTCTACCTCTTTTGCCAATAGACTGTTTACTGCTTCAGGCTCTTTAAGAGCTGACTGAAGATTATTGCAAATGAAAGATGTTTTTGGGAGGAGTCTTAATCCGGCCAAGAATCCTTGAATAAGTCCAATTATCAAATAATGCACAAAGCAGCGATTGGGGTGCTTTTATAAAGCTTTGTCAAGTTCAGGAACATTGACAGGTGTAGAAGGCTTTATTTTCTCTTTTTTGAAAAGTGCATTCTCCGAGGACACACGGACTTGGCATGTCCGTCTCCGCAATAACTGGACAAATGGATAAATTTACAATTAGGAAACCTGCACACATTTTCGTTAAAATTATAACACATAGGTGTATGAATCGCTGGGGTAACCTTTTCTGCAACTTCATCTTTAGGTAGGGTGACCATACGTCTGGTTGTACATAGCTGCCTTAGCTGAGAAAGATTTATGGTACTCATAGAACAGAGTCCCACCGTAAGTCATAGCGAGATCTGAAATAATGGCTAGATAGGAGACTAATTCAGCCCTACGCAACGGATACACTTCGCAGATTACGTCTCTAACGACTCCAAAAGCCACATTGAACTCAGCATCGTTAAACAATTTGACAGCCGTTGATCATTATCTTTCAACAGTACA
>NW_015557143.1:0-1215 GCF_001515605.1 Sinocyclocheilus anshuiensis
ACATGTGGAAGAATTGACAATAAAGCAGACTTGACTTGACTAAAAGGGATTAAAATGTTAAAAAGGTTACATTTTAACACCTCATGCATATATAAGACATACAACATATTATTTGTGAATATAGTTGCCCTTTTATACGCATAAATTATTGTCTTTTGAAATCATCCAGAGTTTTGCGTGTTCCTTTGTCTCTCAAAGAGAAGCGCGCGTTTTTCTGGAATTTAGAGAAAGGGGAGCACAGAGAAAACCCTGAGGTCAAGGAGGTTGTAAAAAGGTCCTGGCCATAGACCTGCTATTCTTCTCATTTGGACGTGGAGTTATAAAATTGTCTCTTTTGTTGACTGGAGTATTAATTTATGCGTTAAATGGTCATGGGTATCACGCATCTGGACCTTGAAGGGCCGTCAAACAAAGATAGTTTGTATCCTCCAGGTGAGTTAGGGTCTTAGCACTGCTTTTCTTTGAGTCTCTTGAGAAGATAAGCCAAATGGGACAGGAACTGCTGAGACACTGCACTGACCCTGTATTAGTTTTACGGCCGCAGATGGCTGCGGAGGATACTCTTCAGTTTGTTTCTATGGAATGTGGCGATTCAATTGTTCATTTGTGTCTGTTCGCAGAGGCCCTACAATAAGCAGTAGCATTTACAACAGCGTATCTAAAAGTATGAGACAACAACAAACAAAAAACTTAGGCCTACCAATAAAAGCCGTGCTTGCACAGGTTATGCACGATCCTCTTCAATAATATACTCTGCTTCTCAATCGGGCTCAAACTGATAAGCGATTACAGGAAAAGATCGGCGTGTTTCTCAGAGAAGGGACAGAGCGGTGTGGAATATAGGTAAATTATGTGAAAAATAATGTTTTTTTATTTTAAACAAAGCATTAACACAGCACCCCATAAACACAATCAAGCCTAGAAAAAACCCAGTAAACCACCCCTTTAAATATTTTTCTTGTTTCTTGTTTGTGGGAAAAAAAAGAAAGAAAGTATACATATACTTATTTACTTAAACGATTATTTAATACATAATTATTTTACAGATATATTCTTGTTTTGTTTATTCCTTATTCATGTAATGGACAATGCTTTAGCAATACTGTGCAAGTCATGCCAATAAAGCTCATTTGAATTGAATTGAGACTGTGTGTGTGTGTGTGTGTGTGTGTGTGTGTGTGTGAGAGAGAGAGAGAGAGAGCGATAGAGAGAGAG
>NW_015557143.1:3162-5407 GCF_001515605.1 Sinocyclocheilus anshuiensis
GAGAGAGAGAGAGTGTGTGTGTGTGTGTGTGTGTGTGTGTGTGAGTGTGTGTGAGAGAGTGTCTTTTCAGGTAATTAGACTGCTGATTCAACCACCGGAGAAACTCCCGGAGACACGGAGCGAAAGAGGCGGAGGAGGAGTAAAGCCTGTGTTATACTTTCCGCGTGCGCGAGTCCGCTATGATATGCGTGACGTAAAAATCATTGGAGGGTGTACGCGGAGGCTCTCTGTGGAAGGCGGACAAGGCCAAAAGTCGTTAAACGGAACGCATGAAATGCGACCGTCAACACGCGTTAACGCGTTTAAAGACTTTTTTTGGTCCCGTCTGCCTTCCATAGCTCTCTGTGGACATCCGCGTGCCTCCGAGTTTTTGTGACCCCGCAGACAAGTACGCGCGGTCAGTAGGATACAAAAGCACCAACTGCGCATGCGCAGGCTGTGTGAAGAAATCCGTCGCTACCCGCACTTCTACAATCTGTCGATAAAACAATATAAAGACAAGCAATTGCTTGTTCACATGTTTGTTTACTGTTCAAGCCGATCTACTGCGCATGTATGGAACACGTCCGCGGAGCGGACCACCAGCGTACACTTTAAGTAGTATAAATACATGTAGTCTGCGTCCATGCTGTCCGTGTACGCGTCCGGATTGCTCACGCGGAAAGTATAACTCAGGCTTAAAGTGGAAGTGAAGCAGTCAGTCAAGTTGACATTATTTAGTAAATTAATTTCCACTTTAATTAAAAAATATATAACAAACACTATTTTACTCTGCACATACGCTTGTTTATATATTCATATTTAGCATACAGAACATAACTCCACGTTTAATCCCTGATTTATGAATGTGTAATTGTCTGACCAAACAATTAAAATGTTAATTATGCAAGAAAACCTTGTGCTTTGGTCATCTGAACAACTTATTTAGACTTTATTAAAATGTGCGCAAAATCAGTTTTGTAACAAGTGAATACGTTCGTTGACTTAAGACACAACACATAAGAAACTCTTTTTCACCACCTGCTGGCGTATTTATGTAATATGAAGAAATGGTCACTGAACGAATCAGTGAACGAATCTGAATGAATCATTTTGGTGAACGAACTGAAAATGAACGAATCTCTTGAAAGAATCAAAATTTCCATCACTAGCAGAGATACTTGTTTTAGTTTTTTGCATTGGTTAAGCCAAAGACTATAGAATACCCAAGACGTGTCACTAGAATAGTTTTGAATGGGGAAAAATGCAACGCTCAATATGGCCGCTCAATTGCAGGAAGCACTGTCTTCTGAATGAAGGAGCCAATCGCTAATAGGTAAAGTCAACTGCAGCTGCCATTAGAAGTCCCGGTTGCTATTGATAGTTTTCACGTGACGTCACACCTTTATAGGAACGCCCACCTGGAGGGAAAAAGGAAGCTTTGCTCCACTGACCGCAAGCTATTTTTGCACAGTTTGCATTAAGTAGTAATGTAGTAAAACACAGATATTAAAAGGCGAAATTCAGTAAACACCTTATTGATTATGTATATTTTGTACAGGCAAGCAGATGAAGCCAGAATATAAACGTAATGTGCAAAGTTTCACGTTAAATGGTTTCCCATAGAAAACCATTAGAAGGAAAACACTGAACCATTAAGCGGATTGCGTTCATATTCCGGCCTAATCTGCTTGCGATTGCAAATGGCCAAAGCTTGCATTTTGTTCACATACCTTTGTTTTATTCTTTTGAGAGGTGATCTAAATATTTGCGGCTGTGAAACAGATGTAAATTGACAGGCTTGTCCTGCAGTTCTATGGATGTTTTGCCCTCCAGGTCTTCGAGCTGGTCACGTGACTGAAAGCTATGAATAGAAACAGTCAGCATTCTGAGACATGCGCAGTCACACTGGCTGGTCTAGCCTGAATAATAAGCTTTTTATAACACTATTTGAGCAAAATAAACAACATTAATGACACAGTTGATATCAGATTTCTTTGGTGATTTCAAATATGAAATTTAATCGCAAGCTTAGTGAACAGTTTTGTAGAATTTGATGTTTCCCCATTCAAAGAGATAGGAGCTGCACTTGCATGCCTGAGAGGCGTTTCAAAGATGGCCGCTGAGTGACATGACTAGACTTAAAAGGACTTTGATATAAACTAGCTGCCATTGAAACATTTGGGGTCATTCCTTTTTTTATGTTTTGGAAAAAAATGTCTCTAATGCTCACCAAGGCTGCATTTATTTGCTCAAAAATACAGTA